>NC_074702.1:22893013-23132741 GCF_029448725.1 Salvelinus fontinalis
TGTTGTCATACCCATGGTATACGGTCTGATATACCACGGCTGTCAGCCAATCCGCATTCAGGGACTGAACCACCCAGTTTATAATGTACACTAACCTGTGAGAATAGTCTGGAAAGCCAGCTCCACATTAGAGGAGTCTAACGCCGAGGTCTCCAGGAAAGACAGTCCATGCTTCTCTGTGAAAATGGAGAAAAATAAATAAATAATTTGCACCAGCCACCACAGTGTAAGCTAACTGATAAAGCAAATAAAAAATGGCATGATGTCGGTGACCCTTTGTAGTAGTGCTGCATGAGCCAAAGCCAGTGACAAATCAATAGCAGAAATTGAGCGAGAGCCTGTGGTTTCACATGGCATGCTTGTTTACTCCACACAATGACGTCTTCTAGAACAATTCCATTCAATTATATATATATTTATCAGACACTCTTATCAAGAGCAATTTACAAGTCAAAGTGTATTCGATGCATGAAATAAGACTCAAGGTCATAAGTAAACACATGAAACATTATGCAGAGCTACAAAGAAGAAGTGTGATAAGCTGGAAATGTCACATTGGAGTGTGGAGAGAAGCTAAAATCACAATGGAGTCAACTTGACTGGCTTTTTTTCTATTGCTGGGTATGTGAATTCAGAACCATGGGCTGTTAACCACTGACAGAGGCAGCCTGATGGGCACTCGTCTCCACATCAAAGAGCAGCCCCTAAGGGGACAGTAGACAGTGGAAGGCATTCCCTTGTCCACTGCGAGGCTCAAGTGCATCACTTTCCCCAGATTATTTTTGGAATGTGTTTAAAATGCCCTTATTCCAATTTTGAAAGCGAGATTATGGACATATTTACCAAAACATTGGTATTGTGTTGTTCAGATTGCCGTATCTCTATGTCTACTGCTATTGTGAATAAAAAAGCTAAAATGATTGAGGGAGAAACAACTCTCCTGTACTGTCCCCATGGCTTGTAATGCTGTGGAAGAATCAGCACAGATTAACAAGATGGCTATAAAAAACTAGTTGATGTGAGGATACCTGCCAAGGCCTTGGCCTCATCCGTGGGCACGGCCCTGAGGTGGCGCAGGTCACTCTTGTTTCCCACCAGCATGATGACAATGTTGCTGTCAGCGTGGTCCTGCAGCTCCTTCAGCCAGCGTTCAGCGTTTTCATACGTCAGGTGCTTGGCGATGTCGTACACCAGCAGAGCCCCCACTGCCCCACGGTAGTACCTACACAGAGGACAGGAGGAGGGAAATAAGTTTTACTGGGAGCAGTGGTGGACAGAACAGCTGAGCATTAGCTGAGCATTGGCTGAGTCAATGGAGTGGTAGATATAGTTTGTCGTTCCCTACATGAAATGCTATTGCATACATCATAAGCAAAGGACTCAAAGTTGTCAACAAGATGAGAACATTTGAAAATTAGCAGAAGTAGGCTGGAATGTGCAGTACGCACAAATATCCTCAATGGCTGGGTTTACACAGGAAGCCCAAGTCTGATATTTTTTTCCATTGATTGTCATTTGACCAATCCCATCAGCTCTTTACACATCAGATCTTTCAGAGCTCATTTGTGAAAAGGATCTGACGGGATTGGTCAAATGACCAATTAGTTAAATAAAGACCCGAATTGGGCTGTCTGTCTAAACACTGCAAATATGTCAAAAGGTCTGTCTGCCTGGCAGACAGACGAAAAACAAACAAATCTCTATGTGTGTGAGCAGTGTTAATACTCACGCTGAGGTGATGGCTCTGTAGCGCTCCTGTCCTGCAGTGTCCCAGATCTGGGCCTTGACAGTCTTGCCCTCCACATGGATGCTGCGCGTGGCAAACTCCACCCCAATGGTGCTCTTGCTCTCCAGGTTGAACTCGTTGCGGGTGAAGCGAGACAGCAGGTTACTCTTCCCCACTCCAGAGTCCCCAATCAGCACCACTGAAGCACGCAGAGAGGATCGAGGGCATGAGTCAGACAGACACCACCAGAATAACAATACATTACGCTACCCACTGTACAGGGGTCGACAAACAACTTATTTTCTACGATGTAGGAACAGGAACACTCAGTAGGGATAAAACATGTCTGACAAAAAAAATTGTGGTAGAAGATATGACAGCTCCTGATTAAGTCGCACCATGTGTCTGCTGTTCTGTTAGTGATTAATGGTCTACTGAGAGGGCCTGACTATACTTGACTGTAGTTCAATAAACAATATGTGTTTTTACTATACACTAAGCCCCATGACGTGAAGTTTCGACCTTTGTGAGGTAGCGCCTAGGCTAAGTATTGCCATGAATGACCGAAGTTTGATTTAATTGACCAAGAAGATGATGCCTTGTGTAGTTCAGCCTATTCACTTAGCACCACCACTGAACCATGCCCTTATGGGCCAATTAAACATTTGGCACCTGTTCCCGTTGACACCCATTCATTTCCAAACACAAGGCGGGGTGTTGGGAAAGAGGATTTTACAATGACTGAAATCCAGGTGAGTCAGGAGGAAAATCCTAACTCATAAACTCACCACCCTGTTATTGGGAAATAGGAACTGATTGTGTGTTGATGAGGCCTTATTGACAAATGTCCTACTCCCACAGAATGTAGGCTATGTTAATCATACAAGCTAAGCATGGAACCTCATCACATGAAAATGCTACAGTGGAGCAAAAGACAGTTAGTGCCTACCAATTGACGATTGTGCTGACTGACTCAAGCTAGGAGAACCTAACAAAAGTAAACTTGTTGCACAGGAAATCCATTGGCAACTCTTCACATCAGTTAGTCCCAGTTCTCATGTTATTAAGTAGTTCCAAGAACACCCTTGTCATTTTCAAGAAGGACTCTGAACTACAATTCCATTAGACTAGCCTATCTGGTAACAGTGATAATACGGTGGCAGAGGAACTAACAGCAGCATTATGCAACTTTCAGTGTACTTGTCACCAGAAACATAATATCACCAATTTAGGCTACGGTATTGTGTAGGCTGCATTCCAGAGTTCTAAAGATACAACCATTCTACAATCATTGTTCTATTCTTGGACGCCATCACTACATAGCATAGGCCTAAACAGTGTAGTCTAGCTTCCTTAAAAATCCAAATTCTATTTCCCAATACAGTATAAGGAAGTTATTTTAAGTAGGCCTATCTTATCTGGAAGTCGACTCAACAAGAGAGCATATGTTATTTGTAAAGAGAGCACTCAGTAGGAGTCCTTTAAACAAGAAAGCTGGTCAACTTGCTGTGCAACACTTACAAGCTCCTAGTCGGGAGCAGTGATTCAACCACTCACCTGACTGACTCATGCCTAAACACTGAGGGTGCAGTAAAGAAAGCAATTAAAAGCAGGAAACTGGAGGGGGAGGAACCTACTGGTTATGTGACCTACTGACAGTCCTCACTTTAGGCTCTATGGGGCAGTGCATTCTAGCTGTGTAATCTAATCTATCTTCACTATGGTCAGAGGCCTTCTGTATAGGGACAGACACAGACAAACACACACACTCACTTGATTCATGCAGGTCTTTCCAGTTTGACAACATGTTTGTTTGGGGTTCTACATTTGAACAAAGGACCCCGTGCACTTTATTTCCCTTGTCCAGGACAAAACAACCCACGAGGGGAGTAGTTAGTGTAAGTGAGTACAGGGGAGCAGTAAGTATCCACTATTATTGTAACATACCAACGTTGTATTCTTACAAATGTAGGCCTACACATTCTCTCTCATATGTAGGCCTAACAATAGGCTACAGTGCATGTGCACAGAAAAGTCTGGGAAAGGTATGACTAAATAACATAGAACATAAGGTCGAGACAAGTCATGTTGAGTAGGGGCCAATAAGATTTCACTCTGTGCTATCTATGAATTAGGCCACGGTCATCTTTACTCCACTTCATTCAGATGTAAACAGATCGTGGAGATGACTGCTTTCTCTAAACCCAGAGTGACCCACCACACCAGGTCAATGGAATCCCTACAAACAGAATGGTACTTAAAGGCTAAACCATGTGGTCACTGGTCACCTTAGGGCAATCCGTTTGAGTAAATGTAGTATTTTGAGGTGTCATCCTGCCAGTCAGTGGGCTATATGACTCCTGTTGACCAATACTTCCTCTCCTGATGATTGCGTCATAGGCCCACCACAAGATGACTAGACAGATGCCACTTTAATGGATAGTTACTTGGTGCTTATTAACTGACAGTGTTTAGTGCCGTTGCAATCAACTAGCCCACTACACAATTGTAGCCATATTTCTACTGAATGGAAACAATAGTTTCAGCAATTCAGAATGAAGTTGTTACTGTAACTGGTACTGCTACGCATTTCCTCGTGTCATTGAGAACTGATTTTGGCAGCGCTCGTTACATAGCTGAGGCAAAACACTCCGAATAATTATGACAGGGCGGAAGCGGCGACAAAAGAAATGTATTACATTGAAAGCGGTGTAGCTCTGAACCAACTGTAGGTCGAAATCACTACACTCAAAAAAATGGCAATGTCCTAGTAAAGTATCGTAAACACACTCACCTTTAAAAAGATAGTCATATTCGTCTTCTCTATTCGTCATTTCTTCAACGTTTCTACCTATATAAATGTGAAATGTTCAAACCCTCCCGTGGTGGTTTCTCTGTTCAATTCGACAAAACTTCGTGACCATTTATCTCGCGACCGACCGCTTCCTTAGAACGAACAACCGATTCAAAAAGGTACATTCGCACTGTCAACACCTCTAATATATTATTCGACTATATGTAACCTATTTGACTGAAATTTTTAAAGACAACAAACTATCTTTTACAAACTTTCGACTCCTCTTCCCCACCACTTGTAATGTGCCATTTCCGAGCGACGTAGCGTCGAGTCTCTAGCCCCGCCCTTTACCCAGTTTCGACTGGCCAATCGACGACTGATACCTGTCACTGACTTTCCTGTGATTGGTCTACATTGTTGTCATTCATGATTTGCCTCCACTGATCCTACTCATCGCTTCTTGGGTGACGTCTTCAGTCTCAAGCTTTCCCAGGTATGCTGATGCCGCGTTCAAAACACCTGGGACCTCGGAAATCTCCGACTTCGGACTCCAGTGCGTTCAAGACAACTGGGAACTACTGCACACAGCTCGGACACCCATGCATACCCCACAAGACATGCCACCAGAGGTCTCTTCACAGTCCCCAAGTCCAAAACAGACTATGTGAGGCGCACAGCACTACGTAGAGCCATCACTACAATGAACTCTAGTCCCACATCAAGTACTCATGCCAGCAGTAAAATTAGATTTAAAAAACAGATAAAATACATCTTATGGAACAGCATGTGAAGCCACACACATATAGACACATGCGTACAAACACACGATAACATACAAACTCTGTACACATGGATTTTGTGTTATATATATGTGGTAGTAGAGGCCCGAGGGAACACACTTAATATGTTATGAATGTATTGTAATGTTTTTAAAATGTATAACTAGCTAAAGTGGAATCATAATAAATACAAATACAAAACTCGGAAAAAACGAGTTCCGACTGGGAAAAATATTTTTGAACGGTCATCCAACTCGAAATTCCAGGTTGGGAACTCGGGCCTCTTTTTACAGCTCCGACTTTCGACCTGAAGATCACTGACGTCAGGATTTGAACACGTTTTTTCCGGGTTCCCAGTTGTCTTGAAAGCACCATGAGCCTCAGGTTGATCCTTGGCACGGTATCATAATGACGTCACGTGAACTGTAGGCTATGCTTATGCAGCTAAATATATGCAATTAATATATACTTCTTTGTCAATCTGGATGTTGGCCTATCAGCCTATTTATTGTATTTTTTGCACCTTGGGTCTGAAAAAAGCACTACAAATTAAATGTATTATGATTATTATAGGTTTAGCCAAGGGCTACTTATGAGATCAATGTCTGATCATTAATGGGATAACTTCATTAGATTCAAAAGTGATCCCCACAGATGGAAAATGTAGGCTATTCCATTATATTCTCATCTATCAGTTGCTGTTTGTGTATCATACTTATTGGCATATGCATTTTTAGATGTATTATAATGGAATGTGTGTATGACAGATTGGCTATTATTGTGAAGGAAATCAAATGTAAAAAGTGATAATTAAAAGGCAAGCAATAATGAACCTAGCATTTGAGTGCAAAAAAATATTCCTGTATTGTTGTAAAATCACCTCACAATAAGAATAAGCCGTTTTGGAACAATTTAAGCATAAAATAAAACAATTACATGTTACTATACATTAAGTAAACAGAGCACAAACAACAGTGACAGCAAATTTAATTAATCAAGCTTTGTGTAAAATTATAAACATGGTTTTGGCACCTGTTGTCCAACCTCACAGTCACTAAAAATACAAATATTCTGTACATCAGTTGACTACCTTTTAAAAAAAAAAATGTTTATCCTTCCAAGCAAAGTTGAATCTTAAAAGTTTACACAAAATCTTTGTTTGAGACATTTTTTTATATTCAAATGATTTCTGGATTATTTGGGGAAATGTATCATGGACCTCCAGCCATGTACATACATACACATTACATAATCTTTAGGAATGGAAAACTCATTCTGTCTGCCACCATGTAAATGTGTCACATCAAAGTGGTCTTGCTCAGCATCATTCTTTTCAATCAGATGTGCACACTTTTGGCACAATAACTAGAGGAAGATGGAGTGTTCTATACCACATGAGGTCGTAATAGGGGTGGGTGGGTCAGGCAGCTCCATACTGCTCGACAGTCACCCCTTTTAGCCACCCCCCCACACTGGGTGGTTTGTCCCATCAGAGGTTCCTACAGCAGGGCTTCTTCTCTTCAGGGTCGCCTGCAGCTCTGGGGACAGGGCTGGCCAGAGACACGGCACTAATGGACCCCCGGGTCACCTCTTTACTGCTCACCTTCCTGTGGATCTCTGATGGAATAGGCACAGGGATACAGTATGAATTCTGGTGCAACAAACAGTGACAAAAAAACATTGACCACAAACTGCAAGTGACACAACTGCTTACACAAAACAAATGTGGCACAAGCATTTTGTTCTGCAATGCCAACTTTCCACTCAGTTTTACGGATGAATTACTGAGCATTGATTGCGCTACTATTACACCAAAAAAACAAGGTTAGCTAGAGAGCTAAAAACAAACAAATCGATAATAGGGTTGGTACTGTAAATATATAAAGTAAATTACCTCCAAGGACATTTTGGAATGCCGTCTCAACGTTTGTGGACTCCAAGGCGGATGTCTCTAAGAACAATAGGCCATTCTTTTCTGCAAAAAGCAAGAATTACAGAGTATTTTCTCATAATTTAGGTTTGTCAAATTTGGGGTGAACTAGTGACTCAAGCCCAGTGCTTGACATGGACTAAAATAGACTCTGGTACTCATTTTGGGTGCCGGTACTGTTTATATTTACAGTAGGTGCAGGAGCTCAACAATACCTTTGAACTAATATTCTATTTGAGGAACAGGAGCTCAAGCACTAGAACATTTGAGGTGCCGGTATTCAGCTCCCAAGTCAAGCACTGCTCAAGCCTTGGACCAATAAGTTTGGACCAATAAAGTCTATTGGCCGATTGGCTGTTATGAATATTAATATATTAGCAATGCAAAACCACAATTCACTATATAAGGGAACAACATTTTGAAGTTAAATGCTTTGTGTTTATCCTAGAATATATTCATTGTGCCTGGCAGCTGTACCCGCAAAGTCCTTGGCCTCCTCAGTGGGCACTGATCGCTCTGACCCCAGATCAGTTTTGTTGCCCACCAGCATGACTACGATGTGAGGGTCTGCATGATCATAGAGCTCCTTAAGCCAGCGCTCCACACTCTCATAGGTCAGATGCTTGGTGATGTCATAGACCAGTAGCGCTCCGACAGCTCCTCTATAATAACTAGGTAGAAAATATGAAAGTAAAAGAGGTGATGAGATAAGTCAACACCTTACCAATAACCTGATGTTTTTATTCATATTGATACAGTATGTGATGGGTGATGCCTCTGAGTATCCATATCCCATGTTTCTCTTGAAATGCCATGTAGGCCTCCATAGTATGATACATGATTGAACCGACGAAAGATTTATAATATTCTAATAGACTTGTTTTTTGATTACAGAAAGACATTTCTAGGGAAGGAAATGTACATGAGGGAATTATTCAGTAAAGTAATTACTAAACTCTAGACAGAGAAGAACTAATCCTGCTGTGGTATAGCATATCCTCAGATTTGTCTTGTCATTAAATTGAATGGACACAGTTTTATTGTTTTGAAACGTGTTTCCATGCCATTAACCCTTCCAGAGTCTTTACAAAAGTCAGAGAAGAAGTCAGAGAAGAAACATGTTTGAGTTTGGATGTTTATTGAGTATGTCCAGCCAAATGGATATTTAGACCAAAATGCATGGTAAATGTCGTAGTAAATGTCTGGAACAGTGAACCTGCTGTTTGTTCCTCCAGGCTATCTGGGAAAAATGTGAAACCAGTGCCTGTCCATGTGGCGTGTTTGGGCCTATAATACCACCCAAGATGCCCACACAATAGTGAGAAATGGTCCCTTTGTGTGTGTACGTGGGTCCACAGTTTCACCCAAAGTACTCACGCGGAGGTGATGGCCCTGTACCGCTCCAGCCCAGCCGTGTCCCAGATTTGAGCCTTGATGATGAGACTTTTCAGTTCAATTGTGCGTGTGCTGAACTCCACCCCGATGGTGGTGCGGCTGTCGTGGTTGAACTCGTTCTTGGTGAAGCGGGAGAGCAGGTTGCTCTTGCCAACGCCGGACTCACCTATCAGAACCACTGGAGAAGAAAGAAGGGGGAGCGAGAGGAGGGAATGAGTTCTAGTGCACCAGAAAGATGTTTGAATATGTGCTTTACATCCCCAGTGACTCCCTATTATGTGAATGAATGGTATGTCTATCATCTAGAAAGGGGACTAGGCGTGTTTCATCCTAGACATAGAACACTTTATTTTGCCATAGTGCAGACGCACAATAGTATCAGGCGTAGAACCTCAAGGTGCCATTTCAGGGCACAACACATATGGAATTACAATAATGAGAGTAAGTAATGGTTTTTACACACAAAACAATGATTCTTCAATGTGTCTCTTTCTTTACTGTTATAATCTCACTCATGTCATCCCATTGATTAATACCAACTCATAATTACAATAAGGCTGCTCCCTGAACTTCATGCACATAGTGTAACTCTTAGGTGAGGCCTAGGTGTGTCCTCAAACAGCCCACTCAATTTCACTAACCCTACCCTAAACCCTCAGTCTTAGTCTGCTGCTCATTGTTCCCATTATATCATTAGGACTCTGTTCACAATGATGTTCTATGACAGAAACAGCACCACACCCGTGCAAATGGTTACTGGTCTAATTATGTTAAGTGAGGAATGTAGAACAAACCATCTGAGAAGTAGCATCAAAATCATGGCTCAGGTGTCTTTAAAATGAATTATCATGCTTGTTCGTATTAATTATAATCCAGGAAATGGGAGATATGTTATTATTATGCTGTGTAGGTTAAGAGATATGTAGTATATACAGTGATGGGTCAGTTGTTGAAGAGAACCAAAGGAGAACCAGCGAGGATGGGATTTATTGCATTGCTCTTGGGGAATTTCCTGTAATGAAACAGGCCTTCAAAAGAGGAAACGACAAAAAAAAATCTGGTGGTACAGTTTACGCTGATACTTCCCTATATCTATCTTGCTGTGAGCAATCAGTCTACTGAGTCCAAACAGAAGAGGTACAAGGAACAATGAAGCCCCCTTGTATGTTTCAGTGACTCATGTGTTTGCTTATAGAGTGTGAGCAGCTGACTCAGAAAGCCAGCCTTGGCTTACTTGACAAACATATAGGAAAATATGACCACAAGACACAATAACACCATGATTTCAACACAGCCGACTGAGCTGAGCCAAACACCAATTCCTGCTTTAATCTCAACCATGAGAATATGAGCTGAACCAAGATAGGCATCCAAGTTCCATGACGAACCAGTAAGGAAGATCTAAGAAGTACCCAGGAAACCAAGAATGTGAAAAAGAGCAGTGTGCAGAAGGTAAAAAAAAAAGAGTGACATGTTTATTTAGTACAGTCACCTAATACATATTATATTTATTGCCCTCCAAACCACAAGTGGGGATAAGATTTTGTAACTTTTATTTAACTAGGCAGGTCAGTAAAGAACAAAATCTTATTTACAATGACGGCCTAGCAACAGTGGGTTAACTGCCTTGTTCAGGGGCAGAACGACAGATTCTTACCTTGTCAGCTCGGGGATTCAATTTAGCAACCTTTTGGTTACTGGCCCAACGCTCTAGCCACTAGGCTCCCTGCTGCCCCAAATATTCAAGTATATGCAAGTATTGATTCTCTTCCCAGCATGCTGATTTAGGCTACAGAGCTTTTAACAGGCAATACGTTATCTTTCAAAAGCAAAAATGTTGGGGTCATTCCTGTTCATGTTCCCAGATTTACATTATAAAGCAACTATCCGGTTTCTGGTCTCTGAGCCTAGGTTAGATTTAACCTGAGGTGTAAAACAGGCAGCAGGAAAGAATGTTTGCGAGATGTTCTACTTTGGTTTGTTTTGGCTAATTGTTCACTCCATTGGCAGATCATTGTTCTGCTTTTAGTTTTTAGTAGGTGAGATGAAAATGTGGCCATTTCCCCTCCCATACTCAGTAACCTCTTATGCAAACAAAACCCCTGGTTTCCATGGCAAATAGGACAAGAGGCCTTGAAGCACTCTACTGGCCTGGTTTGACTTTATTCTGAGGAAAAAGGGGATTATGTAAGTTGCAGAAAAAAACTCCCCCTCATGTAATAATTTAGTTTTACTTCAATTGATTTATGACTGAGCAGTTCCCTCAGCTTATTGACATACAAAAGCTGCATTTACTTTTAGACAATCAAAGCAGGGAATCATTTAGATTTTACTTCATGATGTCTGGATGGTTTCAAAAATAAAAAGTTAAAGTAGAATTAGGCCTAGTCCTTCGTTCCAGAATGAATGGCAGAAACTTACATGTGGATCAGTGAAAACACACTAAATTTGACTTTGTCACCTTCGGCCCAACCAACTGGGTTTTCTTGTTTCCCTACCGACAAATCACTTCACCTCATCATGCACAACACCACCTTCTCTACCATGCCTGCAGCGTATAGGACTTAGTAGGTCATTTAGTGTAATAGTACACATGTTTCTCTAGTGTGACTATAGACATAATGGAAAGAGTGATAGGCTCAAACATTCAGGAACGTGTTTTCCTGGAATGACATTGACAAGCTTGTGAAACTTACCACAATATCAGTTGGGGGTCGAGAATGTATTCAGTTACAGAGAAATAGCATTCAAGTTCATAGAAATAGCAACATTCTTGAAGTAGCACTGTACTGACTTGTAAAATACCAACAGTAGCTTATTAATGAACCTCAAGGTTAGAGGCATTCTTCAAAGTACTGGGTAAAACTCCTAGACCTGGGCCTGTATCCACAAACTGTCCCAGAGTGGGAGTGCTGATCTAAGGTCTGTCCATACAGGATTATTCATCATGACCTAAAATGCTAAACCAATCCTAGATCAGCACTCCTACTCTGAGACGCCCTGCACTACATGACTGGTGTAAACATAATTTCCAATATTTATTGAGTGCATGCACTATGCAAGACAACTTGCTTCTGAAACAGGGTGTGTCCTAGACTTTTTCTGTAATTTCAACACAGTTGAGTGACCTGCATCCTATCTGTGTGGTAGATGTGTTACTAACAATCTACTGTGTGCTTTTGATACTGTGCTGGCACTTAGCTTCTAGCCTTAGCATACACACACTAAGTGACAGAACCCAATGGTTGTCTGTACTGAACAACACTGCACTAGCTCTAACTACAGAAAAAGTAGGTTTCAGAGTCACTCTGTTGACATATACACTATATCATTATTGTGGCTCAGTTAGTAAAGCATGGCACCTGCAATGCCAGGGTTAGGAGTTTGATTCCCATAGAGGACCAGTAAGCAAAAAAAGTCTGACAATGCATGCAATCACTACTGAATAAGAGTGTCTGCTACATTATGTAAATGTAGGACATCAATCTGTTAAATGTGAAAGAACATGGACTCACCCTTAAAGACAAAGTTGTAGGCCTCATCTGAACCCATGATGTACCCCTTCAGTGGTGCCACAATGTGAAGCCTTGTCTTCAAGTCCAACTCTCAAAGTGTGAGGGGAGAAAGGAAAGATGACACTGGCCCAGAAGCCACTCACCCTAATCTTCAGAATTAAAAGAGCTCCACAAATACTTTGCAAGTCACCTGTCCCCCTCTATGTTTAATATAAACTTAGATTGTTTACAAGGAACTTGCTCCGCTGTGTCATAAGGTAGTTCTGCTGAGGAATGATGGGGGTTGGGGGAGTGGCTTGGTGTAAGTCTATGGCAGGTTGAACAGGTAGAACAACAGCATGAGCAACTGTATGAAAACAATTGCTACATGCCACCTGCTGGACAAACCAAATGATTGTCTTCAGGAAATTACTGTTTCCCTATCCCTTTTTCATGGTGAGAGAAAATCATTGCTTCCTCTGAGGTGTATTCACTATGAACCAAACGAAAGCAAACGAAACAGGGAGGGACCTACCTGCCAAATGGAAACAGTTTTGCAACAATTAGGTTCTATTGCAAAACATTTTGCTACAGTATGCAACTAATGAATAAAACAACCCCTGGTTCTGTTCATTTCAAACCAGGAACACAAAGCAACAGTAAAAGGGACCTAGAAACAGTGTTGATAATGGTCTGAATTGTCAAACAGAAATATATATATCAGTAAGAACAATACTGTCAAACAATTGACAAGGTGATGCAATCTTAGGTCTGTTCAGCAAACCTGTAACGCAAAAAAACAACTTAGTACCCCTGGAACTAAAAATCGAACGTATAAATCAAACACATAAAACCATTTATTTCAGATCCTTGAAGATAAAAACTTTGTGATTTTTCCATTGAAAAAAAACAATAGTATATGGATAGCCTGTTAAAGGGATATCATACATTTTATTGCGTGGCAGCAACAGACAAATGTAAGATTCTGACTAGGGTAAACAGTGAATGCCTTAAAGTTAATGTGTCAGCATGTTCAGCAGTCCTCTTGAATCTCAAAGACTTACATAGCCAGCCTTACACAATGTATGAGCTTGACTTTTGAACTGCATGCTACAAGAGGACAAATTACTAAAAACTCAAGCATTAAGTTAGATCATATTGAGTATAAATATAGTAATCAGAAGATAAATACTCAGTTCATTCATACACAGATTGCAGTGGTTCATGAAGACCAGGTGAAGCATTCACATCAGCAAGTTCATGTATTTTTAGGGGAGACAAAATTGAAGACAACGCTCCAGCCAGACTTCCCCTATGATGCAGCAACTTGGGTTAAAGGTTCCTCCAGGTAAAGTACCAGTGCTTCAGCCTAAAAATACCACACATACAGGAGAAATATGCTTAGTATGGTATGCAGACATGATCTGTGCTCATGGCTCTTTAAATGACATACAGTTGAAGTCGGAAGTTTACATACACCATAGCCAAATACATTTAAACTCAGTTTTTCACAATTCCTGACATTTAATCAGAGTAAAAATTCCCTGTCTTAGGTCAGTTAGGATCACCACTTTATTTTAAGAATGTGAAATGTCAGAATAATAGTGGAGAGAATGATTTATTTCAGCTTTTATTTTGTTCATCACATTCCCAGTGGGTCAGAAGTTCACATACACTCAATTAGTATTTGGTAGCATTGCCTTTAAATTGTTTAACTTGGGTCAAATGTTTTGGATAGTCTTCCGCAAGCTTCCCACAATAAGTTGGGTGAATTTTGTCCCATTCCTCCAGACAGAGCTGGTGTAACTGAGTCAGGTTTCTAGGCTTCCTTGCTCACACACGCTATCTCAGTTCTGCCCACATATTTTTTTATATAGGATTAAATTCAGGGCTTTGTGATGGCCACTCCAAAACCTTGACTTTATTGTCCTTAAGCCATTTTGCCACAACTTTGGAAGTATGCTTGGGGTCATTGTCCATTTGGAAGACCCATTTGCGACCAAGCTTTATCTCAAGACATCAGTCAGGAAGTTGTCGCTTCAATATATCCACATAATTTTCCTTCCTCATTATGCCATCTATTTTGTGAAGTAAACCAGTCCCTAATGCAGCAAAGCACCCCCACAACATGATGCTGCCACTTCCGTGCTTCACGGTTGGGATTGTGTTATTTGGCTTACAAGCCTCCCCCTTTTTCCTCCAAACATAATGGTCATTATGGCCAAACAGTTCTATTTTTGTTTTTATTTTTGATGACATTTCTCCAAAAAGTACGATCTTGTCCCCATGTGCAGTTGCAAACCGTAGTCTGGCATTTTTACGGCGGTTTTGGAGCAGTGGCATCTTCCTTGCTGTGCGGCCTTTCAGGTTATGTCGATATAGGACTCGTTTTAGTGTGGATATAGATACTTTTGTACCCGTATCCTCCAGCATCTTCACACGGTCCTTTGCTGTTGTTCTGGAATTGATTTGCACTTTTCGCACCAAAGTACGTTCATCTCTAGGACTCCTTCCTCAGCGGTATGACGGCTGCGTGGTCCCATGGTGTTTATACTTGTGTATTATTGTTTGTACAGATGAACGTGGTATCTTCAGGCATTTGCAAATTGCTCCCAAGGATAAACCAGACTTGGAGGTCTACAGTTTTTTTTCTGAGGTCTTGGTTGATTTCTTTTGATTTTCCCATGCTGCCAAGCAAAGAAGCACTGAGTTTGAAGGTAGGCCTTGAAATATATCCACAGGTACACCTCCAATTGACTCAAATGATGTCAATTAGCCTATCAGAAGCTTACTAAAGCCATGACATAATTTTCTGGAATTATCCAAGCTGTTTAAAGGCACAGTCAACTTAGTGTATGTAAACTTCTGACCCACTGGAATGGTGATACAGTGAATTATAAGTGAAATAATCTGTCTGTAAACAATTGTTGGAAAAATTACTTGTGTCATGCACAAAGTAAATGTCCTAACCGACTTGCCAAAACTATAGTTTGTTAAAAGAAATTAGTGGAGTGATTGAAAAACAAGTTATGACGCCAACCTAAGTATGTAAACTTCCGACTTCAACTGTACATACTTGTTCTCTTCAGGAATAAGTCATTAGTGTTTTGTAATTTCAAATACAACACAATTCACATACCAATGTCATTCACACTCAAAGTATTCTTCCTCACCTTGGCTTTAAGCATTCCAAAGCCCACAGTCTCTTTGGCATACATGCACAGCAGTAGGTTAGCTACCCGTGTAATGGCCACCCTGCCTTCCTGCAAAGAGAAGACCAGAAAGGAATAGATAAAAATGCATGCACATTGAATTTCAATTGACCTTTGATGGTGATACTACCTCCCAAGCTGCCAACTAGTCTAGGTCATCATTTTCGACCACTATTTAACCAACGTTATAGGGCATACAACAGATTTTCTCTGGAGCCTCTGACTGTGATAGTCAATGGATAATCAAAGCAAGGTAGAATTATGGAACAAAGATTAATTTGGTTCATGCATAGTAACTAGACCATATAGTTCAAACTCTAACCATGCAATCCATCAGAATGAATTTGAGTTTATCTTCGTTGAAAGCTTGATGCCCATTCTTGTCATAGGCCGACCATATGTTGCTTGCGATAGCAGCGGTCACTCGAGCGTCAGTGTCCCCATAGCCAGAGTAAGCCAAAAGAGACCCTTCATTGTTTAACAATCTGCGGGGAGAACATGTAAATACGTTAGCCAAGGAGAGTGTTAGGTAAGACTTACCTACATGTAGGTAGCTGTCGTTAAAAGTAATCTTTAAAAAAAATATTAGCCAATTTAGCTAGATAGCAGAAAAGAACGCTATATTCACGTGCCTCTGCCACTCAATACTTACAGTGTGCTTTGTACTCCGCTTGTATTTGCCTGGCTGAGAACTTGCGTCAATGCTTTTGGCCGCAACATGGTTGGCGTGAGCAATACTTAGCAGCAACTCGATTAATTTAGGCGAAATTATTATGAAATGTATATTATCATCCAGTTCAGTGACTTCTTCAATAACAACACAATCCAGTCAGCTGACCCCTTCAACTTCCTGATACAAATCGTAATGCATTATGGGAATGCCACTGGGTGCGTTCCAGACGATTGAAACCGGTCACTGGAATAATATATTCAATTGCACCAATTCAGCTCAGATCTGCCCCAATTATAGAATTGATATCCTTTTCATGTTGCTCCTGAGATGTTAAACACTTGTCCAAGTAAGGGTACTGGGGGAGAATCTGTATTAGAAGAACAGAGTTAGCTACAGTATCCTGACTGGGGCTAATTGCAGTTATTGAATAAAGGCACAATATGGTATATCAAGGGCACAAAATGGCATATATCCCCATCATATTTTCAGACATGAGATTCCAATCAGTTAAACAAAAAATAATAGCTACCCCGAGTAACCTCTTTGCGGTGAGGCTGGATGAGTCTAACAATTGCATTGCTTCCAACTTCACAGCCCAAGCATAATTGATGAGATTGAACTAGCCCCAGTCATTTGTTTATAACTTACACAGCTTTCCTTTAGCCACCATTTTAGACCAGGATCTTCAAAGTTATATGAAATGATCATAAATTGATGATCTAAGAAATCCATGCTTTTATACATTTTGTCATCATGGAGGAAAATAAATAAATACAAACTCCTCTCTGGTGAATGTTAAAACAGCTTAATGCTTAATTGCCATTAAGATATTTCAATGTTTATTACAGTTCACAATTTATATTTTCAAGCTTGGTCCTTTAATGATCTACCAAATATGCATGGTCACCACTATAACTTTCCCACCTCTCAGACTACACACAACAATTCCCATACAAGTTGACAAATCATCCATATCAAGTTCATATAATTTCATAACATACACAATGTAGACTTGTGTTAATCACACCTGGTCCTAGGGGGTTGCAGTCAGTGTGAACAGACTAAGTCTACAACATTAACTACTCATCAAGATAATGAATAGCTGAATCACATGTGTTTGCGCTGGGCTTGCACTCAATTCCAATTTTACTTTGCCAAAAGGGTTGGCATAAGCTCGGGCTAAATGGAGTTTCCACCACATTTCTCACTGCAGTCCAGTCCAGTGCTTTTAAATCTGAGGTGGGGTAATCAAGTGTGCATTTTGAGGATTGAGAATCTGATTTCAACATATGGTGCATCCCTCCAGGATCAGGAGTGAAGACTACTGGTGTAGACCATGCTTCTGAACTAAATGAATCACCACCACACACTTGATCATGTTTCTTGAAAGGTATTATTAGAATAGATAACAGAGTGACTCCAAGAAAAAGGCAGAGCTGAACAGATTTTCATTAACTGTAGGTATTGCAACTAATATGTATGGGTTTAAGAAAAACTATTCTCTATGCTATTAGTACACTTTGTCATTATAGATTTCACAAATTATTTTTGAATATATTGCTGAACCCAATACATACATTTTTATCAGGCACTAAACCGCTGCTTGTATGAAAATACACAAAATGGTTAACGTAAAAGGTGCCTGCATTTTTATCATTGCTCAGATTAAAACATTGAGGTCTTATCACAACCCATAATCAGAGCCTAAACTGTTGAATAATTTACACTCAATAGCATTCATTGACTCAATGTAGCATTGACTGCAGAGCTCACCAGCTACCTTGCTTGACCTTCCAATCTGAAAATCATCCCTTCCAAAAAAGCTGAAAGTGTAGCAAACAGCTGAACCAGGAGCACTATAGTGCTCAAACAGAGAATCCAACAGCCTGTATCAGTTTTGAAGGATGTCAAGAAATTCTTAAAGCAGAAGGTAAATTGAAGGTGAGTGGTAAAGAAAAGAGAAGGTAACTTCTACAGCTCCTGTAATAAATACTAGTCAATCAGGCATGATAGTGTGAAATTAAGTAAAAACAAGCAGGTTCTCATGACAATGAAAGAATGAGGGATTCCTCTGACCTATGATTTCAACACTCATATTCCTCCAAATTTCAACTCGTTACCGCCTAAACACAATCCATTAAGATGGGTTAAGCCGGCAACCTCATGCATGTCCAGCAAACGGGCACAGTCATTTCAGAAATAATCTCCCATAGTCAACAGAGGAAGTAGTCATGTTAGTGGTGGCGTCATTTTGCAGCGATGTCATCATTCCACAGGGTTGATATGAGATCTCTCCAATAGAAACTTGAATCTGAACACCCACTTCCTGCCCGCATATCTTTCCTACGATTCACAGATCAGTCAAAGAGATGAATAGTAATTGGAATTCAATTGAGTCTATCTGAGGGGCTTGTCAGACTGTGATGGACTGTGTTCATTTGTAATCTCCCACTCCAGGCCCCCCCCTAACCCTTCTCTCCCGGTAATCTCAGGAGGCTAAGGGAGTTAGGAGGGCTGGGAGCCCAGCAGTCTCTCAATGGCAGCGTTGATGTCTCCCCCCGTGGCGATGAGGGCCTGCAGGTTGGCCTCGCGGTTGATGAAGCCCATGGCGCTGAGCTGGTCCAGCTGCTGCTGAAACCGCACCTCTGGGGTTACGGTCTGGGTCTGCAAAGGGGAGCATAAACAAAGTCAATTTTTATATGAGCCTACGTGGAAAATGTTGCTGGGGTCCTATTTGAGTGACTGTTAGGATACAAGTCTCAGTGTCAGTATTAATTGGTTTTAGGTCAATGAGGCCAGTAGAAACACAAAGCTAATGCTAAACCACTGGATAATAGCAAAGTATAGTTACCAAGTAGAAAGTCAGAAATTATGTTTGCAGCTCAATGACATACCGATGAGCCGCCTCCTCCTCCAGCAAACATCTGTAACATCTGCTGCATGAGCTGCTGCTGTTGTTGGGATGGGTTAGTGGCAGCGGTGGGATTTGAGCCCTGTGTTGGGGGAGGAAGGTTTTCTGGGGCCACACTGCCTCCTGTGGTTGGAGGAATCACTGGTATCCCACCAGGAGCCAAACTAGGAGAAGAACCATAGTTTGAGTGGCATCATCAATAAAATCAAATGTATAAAGCACGAGTATGTCCAGTAAGCATCTACTGGATAATAGATGGTACCGTACCTGGGCATTAGGCCGGGGGCTTCCGTCTGTAGGGTCTGCAGGCCCTGCTGGATCTGCATGAGAGCCTGCATGGCCCGGGGGTTAGTCATCACGGACAGTGACTCAGGATTCTGCATCTGTAAAATAACCATTTAGTTGGTCAACCCAAATGATGTTCCATTTAGTCAGTCAGAAACTCAGCACCTTCCATAACACTCTGTCGTCTTTTTTGTTGTTGTTGTCAGTATATGGAACTAAAGTGTATTACTGGAGACAGAAATCTGACCTGTTGGAGAAAGACTGGCATCTGATGTCTCAACTGTTCCTGTAACTGGGGGTTTCCGGCAAAGAGGGGGTTGTTCAGCATTGCCTGAGGGAATTAGTAAAGGATTAAGCAATGACTCAACTCTCCACACAAAATAGCCTAGAATATTCATCAGGACTTCTGAATCCTACTGCAGAGAGGGCTGAAGTTGTGCAGACCTGCGAGGCGAGGTCAGGGTTCTGCGCCAGCGACTGCATCATACTGCGCATGTAAGGCGCAGACAGCATGTTCTGCATCAGCTGGGGGTTCTCAGAGATCTGCTGCATCAGACTCTGCATGCCAGGGCTACCGAACACACCTGGACAGATTATAGGGTGTGGAGTGAGAGAAACAGACCACGGATTAGCTAAGCCGCAAAACAAGGGTTATACTCAAGGGTGGTATGTTAATACAGGTGTAAAGGGAAATATAGTTTTGCAGATTGACTAAAAGGTGAAAGTGCTTCTTCTGATGTAGTGGTGTTACCGTTGCCCAGCCCAGAGGCGTTGATGCCCAGGGGGTTGGAGGCACTGGGTGCAGTCCCGCCAGCGGAGGAGGTTGTTGTCGTGGAGGCGCCAGTCCCCCTGATCTCTGAGGGGGTCGTTCCTGGGGGTCCCCAGGGGTTTGGTAAGGGCTCCCTGTTCTCTGTTCTGGATGGCTGCACGCCAGAGTCCAAGTTGCCCCCCAAAGCAGAGAAGGGATTGTTTCCAAACTATGGATGGAAAAAAGATTCAAGACAATTGTATGTCTACATATGGTATTTGCAGGAATAATAGCTACCTGCTCTCTAGCGGCACTGAACATAGGCTCCTGGATGTCTGTGTACATCCTCCGGAGGGCGTTGTAGCCCCCAGGGATGCTCTCCAGGTTGCTAAGCGCCCGGTCCTGGTTACGCATCATCTCTTGCATCATTGCTGGGTTTCTTGCCAACTCCATGGTCTGAAGAGAGGAAGGGAGTTAACATTATGCATCTGTGCATGATCCACCTCACATCCATTCCTACCACCGTTCTGCGAGTGGTGCAGTCTAGTTTAAGGGTTTGGGCCTATGTAAATTTGCACTGTTACATAGACCCTTTTTACATTTAAACTACATTGCAAGCTAACTACATAAACAAGCAAAATGGTTTGAGTAATATGCTCTTCAAGCGTAGGTTCTTTAGAGGGATTCAAATAAAGTCAAGACACACTATGACTCCCCAAAACCAAGTCTATGACACCTCGAGCAAAGGACCCATCTGAGCTCCAGACTTAACCTGTCTCATAAGTTCAGGGTTGTTGAGCATGTGGGAGATCTCAGGGTTGCGCTCCATCAGCTGCTGCATCTGAGGGTTTGTCACAATCATCTGCCTCATCAGGTCTGGGTTGGACATCATGTTCTGCACCAGAGGGTTGTCCATGATCTGAGACAGCATCTCTGGGTTGGACATCAGCTGTCTCTGCATCTGCTGCTGCATCTCCATGAAGTTGGCCGAGCCCATGCCCATGCCTGACAGGCTAGATAGGTCACCAAACCCACCTATGCAGACACAAGGGGGCGGTGTATTACTGGAAGGATATAGGTTAATGCCTAGTTGTGTGGATGTTGAGTAGTTGTATGGCGATATGGCCATCTTTCTGTGAGATGGTTTGGTGGGGACTGGGTCACTAACTCAGTAAGTTGGGTGGCTGTGTAGAGGCTGGGGTAGGCCCAGTGCCTGGTGTTGTGCTGTCATTGGGCGCTGCGCTGGGGTTGACGCTGCTGTTGGCCTGGGGGGTCCCAGAGCTGGATGCTGAGGACTGGGATGTGCCACCAACTGTAGCCCTGGAGAAAAAGCATGGTCATTATCAACCTAAATGTTCCCATTATCTCACACACACAAAATAGTGTCACTAGAATAGTGGGCAAGAAAATATTCTTACTTGGGAGCAGTCTTGATGACAAGGTGAACAGTGAGTCCATCCTTGATGCCGTGTTGGTTCAGTGTGTCTCCATCCTTTAAGATTTTGCCAGCAAAAATCAACACCAGCTGGTCCTGCTTGGCATTAAACCTTTTGGATATCTCCTCTTTAAACTGTATGCAAGAGACAGAATGAAGTGGCCGGTGAAGACAAATGGGAATAAAGAGGATAGGTACACACCCAAATCATTCAGTGTTGGTAAAAAAAGTTGTCTTGGCCTAGCTAGCTAACGTTAGCTAACTATGTGAATCTGCTAGCTGTCCTTTTAGTTTTATAAAGAACAATGAGGTCAAATGTTAATGTTTAGGAAATGACCAAATACAGCATTACCCATGTCGCCAGCCGTGAACTTAACAGTCAGTTTCCCGAGGGAGGGTATCATTTGTGGGACGTTCCAATAGGAATCTGTTCCAAAAACTTCGTAAATAACAAGGTTGCCAACAAACAACGCATACAAAGTTGTATAGCGGCAGAATAAGACACCGGGTAGGGAGCGGGCTATTTCATTCAAATTTTCACTCACCACGTTCATTCTGAAAAATGTCTGTCCTCACTTTGGTAGCCTATGGACAAACATTAAGAATAAGCTACGTGGTGAGGTGATGCATGCCTATTCGGCAGCTAGGTGAATTGATCCTGACACTTTGTATGCGTTGTTTGTTGGCAACCTTGTACTTTACGAAGTTTTTGGAACAGATTCCTGTTGGAACGTTACACAAATTATACCCACCCGTTTCCCGATTGGCTTTTGCAATGGCCGGGTCCTCCGTTGGCTAGCCGGTTATCAGCTAGCCTGATCGCAGCTAAAGTTAGCTAGCTAGATGAGCCTGACAGAGACGTAGCTGGCTAGCTTACTCACAAGCTAACGTTAGCTAGTTGCGTAGTTAGCTAGCTCATGCTTACTATACATGTCTTTACACAGTGCCGATTGTGCAAAACACGAGTCAATCTACTAGTAGGAACCAATTTTCAAGGAAATGGACAAGTTGAAAATAAATATTACTAGTCAGGAACATTAGATAATTCTTCCCAATTAACATCGTAAACCAGCTAGGTAATAGTTGGCTAACTTCGATTTATGCTTGTTAGCCACAGCATGACTTGCATAACTGACTGTGTAAATAAATGCGAATACCTGTGCGACAGAAGAATCCTCCGAGATCGCTATCTCCTCTTTATCTTTCGGAGTTTTTACCGTGACCACGATCATGGTCCCGTCTGAGGCAGCATTTTCAACAACGTTGGAATCCACAGTGGGATCTGTGCCGCTGTTCTCCGCCATATTTACTCCTCTTCGAATTCACTACATCCAGAGAGGAAGAGGCGAAGCGAGAGGTTTTACTCAGCCCAAAATCTGTCCACGAAAATAAGATTTGTTTGTACGGTCATTAAGTGTCGAATTTGGTCAACAAAAACGTCTATATTTTATTTGCTATGTGAGGATTATTTGATCAAATAGAAGTTTCGTAATGGTGTACCAGACGTGGCATTTCGCCAACTTTGAAAAAAACGACTTTATATCGGAGTTGTGCCTGTTGTCATAGAGGTAGATAGAGGACTCATCATATAACACGTTCAAGTATGGACATTGCCATTGAGGGCTTCTACCGTTAAAGTGGTCAACTAGGTGGGGATTCCTATGAGTTGGGAGTTTTCAACCGATGAAGAAGAAGATAATTTACTACTTTAAAATGGAGTTAGCCTCAAATGCGCTGCCAATGCTGTTACAGACGCTATAATAGCACATACACAAAGATGAGTCCTCTATCTATCTCTATGGCCTATTGTTGACACTTGTATCGGCCCTCTCATTGGCTAGAATGGCACCACGTGCTCTCGCATCGCCCGCCTTCCATCTTTGAGGACATGTATTTCCATTGTTATAGCGGTCACTTTACTATCTTGTCAATATAATAAACAATCTTTGCTACATCACAAAACTAGCTAACAAAATTATCAAACTGAGATGAAAGCAGTATTACCTTAGGTTTTTGCAACGTTGAAGTCTAGTGGTGTGGGGGTGTCATTGCATTTGACCAAAATGTATGTGTGCTACTCAATTATGTATATAAACCAAGATCTAAATCACTGTCAAATCTAAAATTGTAATGCTGAGAAAAAAAGTGGGCAAATACTTTATATATTAAATATTATATTTAAAAGGGGCAATCTGCATTTGCTACGTACATTTTTGGAACCCTAAATTGATTCTTGAAGAATATAATTTATGCCTTAGTTCAACTGTCACACCCTATCAAACCCAAAATATAAGATTGTTTTACGCCAATGTTTGTAAATAATGTAAATTTAAACAAACACTGCATCCTAAAAACTTGGTTAAAAATAAAATGTTAATATCATGGATGGTCAGTCCTTGCACCATTATGTTTATGAATGTGAGAGTGGTTACATTTCTCCAGGCCCATCCCTCAACTTTTTACCATACCATAACAGAGTTGGGGCGTATAACTTGTTATTGTTTTAACAGCAGATTGTCCTTTTAAAGTATTGTAGTTTTTTGTGCGGTAATGAGCATAAAATAAGTCGCTCTGGATAAGAGCGTCTGCTAAATGACTTAAATGTAAATGTAAAATCCCACATGCATTCATTTAATTCTTTAATGACATGAAAATTAAGGTTTGAAGGTGAATAACAGCCTATTATGCCTAATAACTCAATCAAAGCACTGCACGACCCTAATGCGACCCTAATTTTTCCTAAAGTAATATCATATAAAAAATGATTAATGAAAGCTGTGACGGAAACAGGAAGTTTCGGTAGGCTTCAATTTTATAAATGCCAACAGATATTTGTTCATTGGACATGGTGGGATCTTTTTGTGTCGTTAAAATATGCGAGAAATGGCGGTGCATAGAAAACGCCTTTATGCGCAAAAATTGATTTGATATAATAATTGTCATATAAAAGTACATTTGGATGTGGCGTGCGCGCAGTGTGTCCTGAGTTATAAAGTTTGGGATCCCCTGGTGTAGATGATCATTGTAGGCCCACCAGGGGTGTCAAACTCATTCCATGAAGGGCAGAGTGTCTGCAGGTATTAGTTTTTTTTCTTTCAATAAAGACCTAGACAACCAGGTGAGGGGAGTTTCATACTAACTACTAACCTTAATTAGTCAATCAAGTACATGGGTGGAGCGAAAGTCGGGCGACAATCTGCCCTCGGCGGAATGAGTTTGACACGTGATCTAAACTGCTGTGAAATACATTTTCCATAACCAAAAATACAGAATTGTCAGCTGTTTGAAGCTGGTGTAGCCTACAAAACCGAAAGTAAAAGACGCAAAAACTAACCATAAAACCGGGAGCCATAGCCCACATAAAACAGTTCTACCGTTTCTTAGTATGAAAAGAATGCACTCACTACTGTAAATCGCTCTGATAAGAGCGTATGCTAAATGACTAACATGTAAAACATCTTAGACTTACTTTCAATGAGAATGACAGTAACAAGTTAACTATTGCAGCTTTAAGCGAAAAAGTACATTTTGTGTACACTACATCCTCACGCATGGACTTTTATCCGCAACAAGTCTGTTTGGTGGGAAAATCATTTTTCTTTATGCGGATTTTAGAATATTCGCATGACAGTCTGTATCCAATTGGCTGGAAACCTACCGACGTGGAAAATGCGCATCTTTTTCTTTATGTGGATTTGAGAATGTCCATATGAAAATCTGTCACCAATTGGCTGGAAATAAAGCTAATGACATTCTTAACAAGGCTCGTCTCACATTTGCGACTGCAGGTCAAGGCTGAGAATGTACCATTTGATTTAACAAAAGAAATGTGTGATTAACCTTTCTCAAAGACGAAGGAAAAACACTAGGTAAACACTATAAGACCAGCCTATCCTTTATCAGTATGCTATAATTTAGTTGGCAATCTGCAGAGGTCAGACCACCAGCACTTGTGTGAAACTCCTTAGGCCGGAGCTGTATGTGATTATCCCAGTCTTTAGCCAGGTGAAACATTCTATTTCAGTCTTGGTATAGGAAAGCCATCTAGAAAAGTAAGGCTATATAGAAAATCAGGAGTATGATTTTTGAATTTGCATTATACACTGCTCAAAAAAATAAAGGGAACACTTAAACAACACAATGTAACTCCAAGTCAACCACACTTCTGTGAAATCAAACTGTCCACTTAGGAAGCAACACGGATTGACAATAAATTTCACATGCTGTTGTGCAAATGGAATAGATAACAGGTGGAAATTATAGGCAATTAGCAAGACACCCCCAATAAAGGAGTGGTTCTGCAGGTGGTGACCACAGACCACTTCTCAGTTCCTATGCTTCCTGGCTGATGTTTTGGTCACTTTTGAATGCTGGCGGTGCTTTCACTCTAGTGGTAGCATGAGACGGAGTCTACAACCCACACAAGTGGCTCAGGTAGTGCAGCTCATCCAGGATGGCACATCAATGCGAGCTGTGGCAAGAAGGTTTGCTATGTCTGTCAGCGTAGTGTCCAGAGCATGGAGGCGCTACCAGGAGACAGGCCAGTACATCAGGAGACGTGGAGGAGGCCGTAGGAGGGCAACAACCCAGCAGCAGGACCGCTACCTCCGCCTTCTGGTTGAAGTCTGGTTCATCCTTGGGAGCAATTTCCAAACGTCTGAAGGTACCACGTTCATCTGTACACCATGGAACCACATAGCCGTCATACCGCTGAGGAAGGAGACGCGTTCTGTCTCCTAGAGATGAACGTACTTTGGTGCAAAAAGTGCAAATCAATCCCAGAACAACCGCAAGGGACCTTGTGAAGATTCTGGAGGAAACCGGTACAGAAGTATCGGATTGTAGATTTGATTTTGGATTGGAGATGCTTAATGTGAGTGTGGAAGGAGAGTTTAGTCTAACCAGACATCTAGGTATTTGTCATTGTCCAGAAATTCTAAGTCGGAACCGTCTAGAGTAGTGATGCTGGACGGGCGGGCAGGTGCGGGCAGCGATCGGTTGAAGAGCATGCATTTAATTTTACTTGCATTTAAGAGCAGTTGGAGACCACAGAAGGAGAGTTGTATGGCATTGAAGCTCATCTGGAAGTTAGTTAACACAGTGTCCAAAGAAGGGCCAGAAGTATACAGAATGGTGTCGTCTGCGTAGAGGTGGATCAGAGAATCACCAAGCAGCAAGAGCGACATCATTGATGTATACAGAGAAAAGAGTTTGCCCGAGAATCGAACCCTGTGGCATCCCCAAAGAGACTGCCAGAGGTCTAGACAACAGGCCCTCTGATTTGACACACTGAACTCTGTCTGAGAAGTAGTTGGTGAACCAGGCGAGGCAGTCGTTTGAGAAACCAAGGCTGTTGAGTCTGCCGATAAGAATGTGGTGATTGACAGAGTCGAAAGCCTTGGCCAGGTCAATGGATACGGCTGCACAGTATTGTCTTTTATCGATGGCGGTTATGATATTGTTTAGGACCTTGAGCGTGGCTGAGGTGCACCCATGACCAGCTCGAAAACCAGATTGCATAGCGGAGAAGGTACGGTGGGATTCGAAATGGTCGGTGATCTGTTTGTTAACTTGGCTTTCGAAGACCTTAGAAAGGCAGGGTAGATTAGATATAGGTCTGTAACAGTTTTGGTCTAGAGTTGGGATGACCGCGGCAGCTTTCCAATCTTTGGGGATCTCAGACGATACGAAAGAGAGGTTGAACAGGCTAGTAATGGGGGTTGCAACAATTACAGCATATCATTTTAGAAAGAGAGGGTCCAGGTTGTCTAGCCCAGTTGATTTGTAGGGGTCCAGATTTTGCAACTCTTTCAGAACATCAGCTATCTGGATTTGGGTGAAGCAGAAATGGGGGAGGTTTGGGCAAGTTGCTGTGGGGGGTGCAGGGCTGTTGACCGGGGTAGGAGTAGCCAGGTGGAAAGCATGGCCAGCCGTAGAAAAAATGCTTATTGAAATTCTCAATTAATGTGGATTTGTCGGTGGTGATAGTGTTTCCTAGCCTCAGTGTAGTGGGCAGCTGGAAGGAGGTGCTCTTATTCTCCATGGACTTTAGTGTCCCAGAACTTTTTGGAGTTTGTGCTACAGGATGAAAATTTTTGTTTGAAAAAGCTAGCCTTTGCTTTCCTAACTGCCTGTGTATATTGGTTCCTAACTTCCCTGAAAAGTTGCATATCGCGGGGGTTATTCGTGGCGTACTGCATTTGCATCAAGATGTTTTTGTGCTGGTCAAGGGCAGTCAGGTCTGGAGTGAACCAAGGGCTATATCTGTTCCTGGCTCTACATTTTTTGAATGGGGCATGCTTATTTAAGATGATGAGGAAAGCACTTTTTAAAGAATAACCAGGCATCCTCTACTGACGGAATGAGGTCAATATCCTTCCAGGATACCCCGGCCAGGTCGTTTAGAAAGGCCTGTGTTTTAGGGAGCGTTTGCCAGTGATGAGGGGTGGTCGTTTGACCGCAGACTCAGTACGGACGCAGGCAACGAGGCAGTGATCGCTGAGATCCTGGTTGAAGACAGCAGAGGTGTATTTAGAGGGGAGGTTGGTCAGGATGATATCTATGAGGGTGCCCGTGTTTACAGATTTGGGGTTGTACCTTGTAGGTTCATTGATAATTTGTGTGAGATTGAGGGAATCTAGCTTAGATTGTAGTACGGCCGGGGTGTTAAGCATGTCCCAGTTTAGGTCACCTAACAGTACGAAATCTGAAGATAGATGGGGGGCAATAAATTCACATATGGTGTCCAGGGCACAGCTGGGGGCAGAAGGTGTTTGAGTTTGAGTTTATTTTTACATGGACAGTGCACCTTAATCAACGTTTCAGTAAAAGTGCCGGTTTTAGCCAGCCGGCTAATTTTCAACCGCAGTCCCTGAGCAGGTTATTAAAAACAATTACAATATAGACAATAGCAACATAGAACAAGACATAGCATACAGACATAGCAACATAGGACAAGCAAGACGTAGCATACAGACAGAGCAACATAGAACAAAAAGCAGCAAGACAAAATTCATAAAACCAACAAAGTGTTTCCACACCTCACAAGTTACAGACAACAGACATGGAAAGCGGCAACACACAGCTAGGGACCATGTTCACAAATCTGATTGACCTTTAGCCATGTCTTCAAGCATTTTGTGAAAGTGTGATATGTGGTGCAGTTATGTGTGTCTGATGGCAGTGTATTCCAGACATGGGAAGCTCTCACAGAAAAAGCGGATTTACTAAAGGTGCTTTTCCTTAGGGGAACTACACAGTCACCTCTCATGGCAGACCTTGTGGATCTGCTGCCATATGTTTGGGTTTTCTGTTTAACAAAAATACTGAGTGGAGGGGGAGCCAAGCCATTTAGGATCTTGAATACAAGACATGCATCGGTGTATTGCACAAGATTTTCCCAACTCAGGAGCTCATGCTTTCTGAGGATGTGACAGTGATGATGGCTATTGGGCTTCCTATCAAGCACTTTGAGAGCCTGTTTGTAGACAGACTGAATAGGTCTTACTGTTGTACAGCAAGCTTGGGCCCAACTAGTCAAGCAGTATGTTAAGTGGGGGAGTATCATAGATTTGAAGTACAGTTTTGCTACCTCTGTAGTCAAACAATTTCGTATAAATCGGAAATTAGCTAGGTTGAATTTGGTTATTTGAATTACCTTTTTCACATGCTTTTTAAAAGAGAGGTTGGAATCAAGTATGATGCCAACATACTTAAAATCAGATACCACCTGGAGCTTCTCCCCTGACACATAGACATCTGGCTCAGTAGCATCTGTTGCCCTCTTTGTGAAGAACATGCAAACAGTTTTTTTCACATTGAGATGCAAACACGAGTCACTGAGCCACTTTGTAACCTGGACCATTACAGTAGTGAGTTCTTGTGCAGCTTGTTGTTTGCTCTTTGCATGCACATATATCACTGTATCATCTGCATACATTTGAACTTCAGACCCAGTACAGACAGAAGGCAGATCATTAATGTACAGGCTGAACAGGAGGGGCCCCAGTATTGACCCTTGGGGCACGCCCACATCATAGCTAAGAGTGGGCGACAGCTCATTGCTCACTCTGACACACTGAGTTCTGCCTTCAAGGTATGATTTCATCCATCTCAAGGCATCGGGGGAAAAGTTGAATTTGGACAATTTTGTGATGAGAATCTCATGGTTAACAGTATCAAAAGCCTTCCTTAGGTCCAGAAACACAGCCCCAACAACGCCCCCTTTGTCCATCTTGGACTTCACATTTTCCAGAAGAAAGCATTTGGCCGTTTCTGAGGAGTGTTTCACTCTGAAGCCAAACTGCATGGAATGTAATGTGAAGGGGCTGTTGTTGAGGTGGCTAATCAGTTGTTCTGCTACACACTTTTCAACAACCTTTGACACCACAGGTAGTATACTAATGGGCCTGTAGTTACTCACGTTAGCAGGGTCGCCTGATTTAAAGATGGCCGTTATTATGGCCGACTTCCATACCCTTGGAAACACCCCGAGACCAATAGATGTGTTGGTGACCTTAGTAATGGGGCCAATGAGTGACTCTTTGTAGTTTTTAAGAAAGGTAGAGTCCATCCCAAACACATATTTGGCTTTAGAGTTCTTTAGTGAGCTAATCACCTTGTCCACCTTTGACTCAGAAACCTCCCTTATGATGAAGACAGGTTGAGCATCATTTACTAGCACTGAGCCCAAGAAACCAGTGGAGGGGTTCTGTGTCAGTACCCTGACAGAGTCAATAAAGTAGGAATTGAAGGCTATTGCTATTTCGACTGCATCCTGTGTTAGATTGTTATTCACCATGATTTCTAGTCTTTTTGCAGTGTTACTATGGTCTTTCCCTGTTAACTTTTTTAGATTCTCCCAGATCAGTTTAGAATTTCCCTTTGCTTCACCAATTATGTTAATAAAAAAGTTTGCCTTGGCCTGTCTGATTTCTTTCATCACCTTATTTCTCAACATGGTAAACCTACGTCTGTCATGCTCTAATTTGGATCTTAGGGCTATTTTTAGATAATGATCTCGTTCTTTCATCAATTTCCAGATTTCTCCATTTAGCCAAGGAAGAGTGCTCTTTTGGCCAGGTTTGGATTTGATTTTCTTTAGGAAACCATTTAATGTAGTCTGGATTGTGGATAGAAAAACTTGACTATCAGCTTCCACGTCTGCATAGGACAAGAGATCATTCCAGTTAATTCCCTTAATTGCGTTTTCAAAATAGCTTAATTCACTCTTAGGTATTCTTAGTTGATCAGGCTTTCTAACAGTAAATTCACATATGTAAATTCGCATATGGTGTCCAGGGCACAGCTGGGGGCAGAAGGTGGTCAATAATTAGCGGCAACGGTGAGAGACTTGTTTCTGGAAAGATGGATTTTTAGAAGTAGAAGCTCAAATTGTTTTGGCACAGACCTGGATAGTATGACAGAACTTTGCAGGCTGTCCCTGCAGTAGATTGCAACTCCACCCCCTTTGGCAGTTCTATCTTGTCGTAAAATGTTATAGTTAGGGATGAAAAATTCAGGATTTTTGGTGGTCTTCCTAAGCCAGGATTCAGACACGGCTAGAACATCCGGGTTGGCAGAGTGCTAAAGCAGTGAGTAAAACAAATTTAGGGAGGAGGCTTCTAATGTTAACATGCATGAAACCAAGGCTTTTACGGTTACAGAAATCAACAAATGAGAGTGCATGGGGAATGGGAGTGGAGCTAGGCGCTGCAGGGCCTGGATTAACCTCTACGTCAACAGAGTAGGAGTAGGATAAGGGTACGGCTAAAGGCTATAAGCACTGGTCGTCTAGTGCGTTCAGAACAGAGAGTAAAATTAACAGGTTTCTGGGTGTGGAAGAATAGATTCAAGGCATAATGTGCAGACAAGGGTATGGTAGGATGTGAATACAGTGGACGTAAACCTAGGCATTGCGTGACGATGAGAGGTTTTGTCTCTCGAGACATCATTCAGACCAGGTGAGGTCACCGCATGTGTGGGAGGTGAAACAAAAGGGCTAGCTAAGGTATATAGAGCAGGGCTGGAGTCTCTACATTGAAATAAGACAATAATCACTAACCAAAACAGCAGTGAACAAGACATATTGACATTAGGGAGAGGCTTTCGTAGCCGAGTGATCATAGGGACCAGTGGGAGGTTAGGCGAGCTGGACACCCGGCAATCCAGACAGCTAACGGGCCGGGGCTAGCAGGCTAGTAGAAGGGCCTTAAGGGGGGAATGTTGAGGAGCTGGCTGGAAAAATTATAAAGATATATGGGTGAAGTCTGACCTGCCAACTATGGCTGAGGCAAGTGGAAAGAGGATATTTGTACAGAAATCGAGCTTTAAGCTGGGCATTACTCTCTTGGAAACAGACAGCAAGGGTTCTTCAGTTTGTCAGGAAATGACAGGAATTCATTGTATGTTTATTATTCATTGAGGGAAGGGTTAACCTCTCAGTTCCTCTAAACTGAGGAGGTACTGTTGGGAACTAGCTGAGACTGGTTGAGCCCTCCCTATCAGCTACTTCCCTGTAATGAAACCAAACTGTGCATCAAGCAGACTGGTCTGCCACTGATCACCTATGACCTATAGAGGTGTCCATCTCAATTGCCAGGAATGGATGAGCTCACTTTCTCTAAAATATGCATTTGTTGTTGAATGATATGTTTTGAGTGAATTTGAAATGGGTGTGTAGTTGTTTCATGGTCTCAAAAATAAATGATGTAATCAAATGTAATTACAAAATAGTAAATAAATAGATTATATTGAACAGTTCATACTGCAAATTGAAGTTCAACAGTTATAAAATCTATGCAAACATTTGTCATGGTTTACATTCTCTCGTGAGTTAGCGGGATGGATATGCTCATTTTAGACCATTCCATTGGTCCTTAAGTGAAATCTCCACCCACCCGGGGCACCGGGACATGCAAAACCAACTCCACCACTGACAGACGCATGTGTAACTCCTGGATAGTAGTTTATTTTACAGTACTGTTTAAGCTGGTTTACTGGGACATTATATGGTATGGGTACTTTCTGCTGCTAACTAAAAGTAATTTAACACTATTTGTAAATACCTGTAGCCTGCTTGGTACAAAGTGGGTGGAGCACTTTCTAATGCAAAATGGCTGCCCAGTTGGGTGCTATACATTGTATGTGGATGATGTGAGTTTCCCCCACATATCTAAGTAAACAATCGGTAGCCTAAATTCTTTAGCATGAAGTGCTGCAGAAATTTGAGCTGTACTGAATTGATTAAATTCATAAGTTAATTGAGCAACATGGTCATACAATTGCTGTTTCAAGTCATTTCCCAGAAGAGGGGGTTTTATGATGTGCACTTCCTGCTCAGGCATAGCAGAGGCTCTACACCCACTCATCACCACACTTTATGACATGCCATATCATCTTTCAATGAGGCAAGAGATTACCGCAATGAAGGAAAGCAAAGCAACAAAATAATGGGTAGATTAACTTTAATGTTGTCTACATTGGATGGAACCTGTTTGCCACTATGACCCAATAAACACAGTAGCAGTGACAGTAAGAGAGCCCTTATTTATAGCAGATTCAGAGCTGTACAATGCCAGAAATTCTCTAACAAAATGAATAGTTAGTCCTTTAAAAAAAGGTGTGTCCTTCAGATGCAACATTATCAGATGTTATTGGAATGAATGGGCACCTTTTAACATGATTACTTATAATGCATACACACTTATTTTAATATTACGATTATTGTTCTGCCTTCCTTTTGTTTTAGAGCTGTGTAACCAAGAGTGGCCAGCATGTCAGTGACTGTGACCAAAGGCAAAAGGGTGACTGTATTTACCGTGAACTCTAAAGAAGGAAGCAGTTGGCCCCTGCTGTGTCAAATACTTGGGACCCTGTGCTACAGCCCAGCAAGCTCTGTGTCCCAGGGACAGAGGAGGCTCCAAGCCAGTTCCCAGTCAGCTCTGGGGGTGGGTGAACTAAAATACACACACACACACACACACACACACACACACACACACACACACACACACACACACACACACACACACACACACACACACACACACACACACACACACACACACACACACACACACACACACACACACACACACACACACCACAACATACATGTCTATCACCACTGGGTCACAATTGTCATCAGAAGTGAGAGGGAGTTATCTAAAATGATTATTTTCTTCTTTCACCGACTATACAGATCATGGAGGGAGTACTCAACATTGGCGTGGGAGCAATCCTTGTTAGCACTGATTATTACACTGGCAGGGTATAGGGTTCCTTATTGGCTTGGTGGTGTGGTAAGCTTACTTCATTTTGTTATCATTTACCATGTTATCATGTTTAGTATGAAAGCACATGATTTCACTTGGAGTTATAACCACAGTAAACAAACCAGGAAACATATAAGTAACTTTATTTATTTTTTAATTTCGGCCTGCCTACTTAAGTAGTATTTTTTTAAATAAAATTAAGGGTTGAAGTCAAATGTCTGTGTATTTTCTTGTGAATTTTTTGTTATTTTATCAGGACAAATAATGTGTTGATTGTGTAGGTTGTGCGTATTTGATTTTGATATTTCTGTGCCTTCTTAGTTTATAGCAGTTGGCATCATGTGTATATTGGCTGAGAAGTTCCCCAGTCCCTGCTTGGTGAGTTGTTCATTGACCTTCACTCTTTCCTGTCATTCCTAAACCTCATTCCCTTCATCCATTGAACAATCATTCAATCTGATCCAGTTGAATTATAATCATCAACTGAATATTTGAGACAACTAGTACTCCGTGGTTTACGAGTATTGAGTCAAACTGGTTTTATATTCTCTGATTGTGTTTTAGGTGGGCATCAATATGTTGATGAACGTGTCAGGTGCTTCTCTGGCCATTTCTGGAATTGTGCTGTATTCTGTAGACCTGGCAAACGGCCATTTCTGGTGGAGTTGCAATGATGATGACTACATCTGGCGAGATGACTACTATGGCGGCCAGGTGAGACAACCACCAAGTCATCCGCAGAGGGATAGACTCTTGGCGAAATGCAAAGATGCCAAACAGATAGCACAGGTGAGTGCTTTTGAATGAATTTTTTTAATGATATCCATCATGTGAGGATGGTGTCCCTTGTCTGTCAAATATATTAACATTTGATTAGATGGATCAAACTGCTTAATTTAGTAATGAACATGTGTGTTCTTAAACAGAGATGGTGGGTTCCATGTTTAAAGCACATTCTAATAGCTGGTATGCCAGTCTGTTTCTGTATTTTCCAGTGTTCACCAACACCGCTATCTTGCTAAACAATCCAGTCAATATGTTCAAATCCTCCTCCATGTGTTTGTTCTACCATTAGATGTTGATACCTTGGACATCATGCTCACCGTGCTTGCAGTCCTTCAGCTTTGTGTCACCATCAACTCTGCTGTGCTGGGTCTCAAGGCTTTGTACAAGAATGGAAAGGAGGGAAAAGAGGTATAAACAGAGAACCCTTGAACAGAGCGAATACAACGGCCATACAAATGGAAGTAGAATACAGATTTGTAGAAACACACAAACACACACACACACACACAACCAAGGTAGTGTTTGTTGTGTCCTCCCAAGTAATGTGTAACTTTGCTCTGATATGTTGCAGAACATCCAGGACCTGGAGCAGTATAAGCCTCTGCTCGAGGAGGTCACCACTAACCCTGCAGCTTAAACAGCACTGATCTGATATACTTTATTGTCCACGAGGGTACATTTTGTCATGGACGATTTAGTGGTGCTGCTTCCACATGAAATACATAGAATCAAATGTATTCTACATAGATGGAACATCAGCATCATTCACCCCCCCCCCCCCCCACACACACATTTTTTTGTTTCATACGTACAGTATGTAGTACATATAGTTAACATACAGTGTCAACTCACAGTAAATTAAGTATGTCTTCATGCAGTATGAGTCATGGTTTTGTATTTGTCATTTTTCCAAAACTGAAAGGACAGTTAAAGGGGACTATATCAAGTTAATTACTGTTTTGGTTGTTGTATATTATTTCTTTTTTGTATTTTGATATTTTCTTACTGTATATTAACCCCCCCACCCCAATTAAAAAAATAAATAAACTGTCTTAGCTCAACAGTTTCAAAACTGTTTTCCTTAACATTGCCATCAGGTGGCAGTCATTCCCATACAAACATACACCATTGGTTGCTCATAGGTTTTCTTGGAGGTATATACAGGTAACTGCCAAAATAACGAAAACGCCAACATAAAGTGTCTTTAGGTCTAAGCCCATAGGTCGCAGTATCTACTAAGTTAAGATATGGAATTGTTCGCCATTTGAATTTGAGGACTCCTGTAGGTATATCATTTTTTATATATATGCATATATTTGATGAAACACTGAATTTGGCCTTTACTGCTATAACCCATAGAAACAAAAATAATTAACACATTTGTATATGGCAAAACAGACATTCCAAAAATAAATTGTAAGGATTAAGGTTTTGAAGTGTCTGTCCTATACACTGGTGTAACGCAGTTTCTCTGGACCCTAAAATAAACACAGAATGTGTCAGCCAGAGAGTCACTCACAAAGTTTAGACTACCAACCACTGTCCATGGTGCTGAAATTAGGACATATCTATGCGGCTGCCTATCGGAACGATGATAGGCTTTCTGTGGTGACAGGGCATGTAGCCTATAGCTTTGCTTTAGCAAACGGATACATGTTTATTGGTAGGCCTATTTGGTCGTCATTTTCTCATGTTAAGCTTAACATTTCACGAAGCTGTACACAGTGCCGCAAGTCTGCCATCATTAAAAATGCTGTCTGGTGGCAATAATATAATCACTGGTTCAGTAATTAAAGTTAGAAATTTAAACAATCCAGATTGTAAAATGTATTTTCGATACAACAGAATACTCATCTGCAACCGATTTATATTAAAAAAAAACTGTCTTGTACAGCCTACCTGAACCTGCATGTCATGAGCAGTCCTCGTGCTCTCTCCCAGCTTGGATAGAAAGTTGTTGGGCGTTAAACCAGTCTATTAATGCCAAATAAGTCAGTCCACCCTCAAAGCACTAGTTAACTATGGATTGTTTTATTTTGCAGTGTAGGCTACTATCTATAGCTATTGTCGTGGAAGAATCAGATTTAGCTAAGTAACATAGATGTTATTTGGACGATTTAGTGGTGAAACCACAGATGAAGAAACCACAGATGTTATTTTCATCATATGCTTGTGAGATACTTGTCATTAGAATGGGGCCCTTTGGACTATAGGATTGGCAGTGCATTTTCCCCTTCTGTGATAGGGCTTAGTAACTTGGGGCCAGAGAGGGGAGAGGTCAGGCTTGTCTTCATAAGTCAATGTATCTGTTAAACCATGTGGTGCTAAGTAGAATATTAGAAGGGGAAGAGGACAGAATGGAACATTGTCTTCTTATGGGAACGTTGTTTGTAACTATTCCTAAACCATGTGGTACTAAGTAGAATATTAGAAGGGGAGGAGGACAGAGTGGAATGTTGTTTTCTTCTGAATGTGTCTGTAACTATAATCTTAAACCATGTGACGGGATGGCGTTATTAATGGGGAACCAGTTAGTAATCTCATACAATGTCTGTACGCCAGTCACTCCCTACTTTTCTCATAGGGGGAAGGAGTTTGGCAGTGTTTGGAACCATTGTATTTCCCCTCTGAGGTTGCCCTTATCTTGATCTAGTATATGACCTAAGAGGCTCACTGTCTTTTCTGAGCTTATCCAGGAGGGGGTGTATTTGAGATGGGAGTATCTCAAATGACAATTGATATATGCCATTGGATGAGGTAAGGTTTTGGTAGACAGTGAAGTACCAAGCATGAGATTAAAACCTTGTCTTGGGAGATCAAACTGAACAATGATTTATAGCTGATGCTGTCTAGCGATAGGATACTCCTCTTTCGGGTAAAGGATTCTTTGTAAGTTGAGAGGGGTGTATCTTGGCTATGAAGGAAACTAAGAATTGTTTTGTAAGCACTCTCAGAGAATTCATTTATAGACACTGAATTGATCTGAGAGTCAAAAAAGGGCTTTGGTGAAGCTTATATATATATTAAAAATGTACTTTATAATATAACTCTGACTTGTGTGTGGTTGGCTCTCTCTCTCTCTTTATTGAGTAATACAGGAAATTACCACGACACTATATAAATTATTTAGCTGCCATTTCGCTGCTATTATAAACTTTTTATAAACATTATACATCAAATAGCCCAACATTGAGGGGAAAAGTATTCAGCTCGAGGATAAATGTAGCCATTATTTATTGTTGAACTCAGCAGGTTTTGTCTGGCTAATAGCATACACAAATGGGCTACAATCAAAGTCGATTAGATGAAATCCAGCTTGAGAGACTCCTCTGGTCTTCTAAAGTCTTCCTGAGACGTTGTGCATTATACTGTATGTCCATTGCGCTGCACATAATTGAAACTTAGTCTTGAATGATGCATGCCAAGACATACCAGAGATAAAGGACTGTTGATATTGCAACCACACAACTCAAACACCGGTTCACCAGTATGAAGAAAATCGCAAACTAATTTTTTGGTTTGTGCCCTCAACGACTGTTATCCGCTGAAGATGATAATCTGTTCGCATCTGCCAATTTATTGGTTCTCCAGTATCCAGATGACCTGTCCCAGAGCTTCCTATACAGTTCATCTCTTTCTGTAACGTTTTGAAGCCACAATTAAAGAGAATAAGAGGCTCTATTAAAGATGTTGCAGAACTGCTATATTTGAAGAACCACTCCCTTCTGCCCAGTTTCCCTGATGTTGCTAAGGCAATAAAGCTGTTTTTAACCATCCCTGTAACTGTGGAGTGTCCGGTACGCCAGAGGTACTATATCTGAGAAATATAAGAAAACAAATAAATAAAATAATCTAGACTCATGTTTGGTCATGTTATTTGTGGCACATTTTACCCCCTATGCACTTTTTGCCATTTTTACACAACGGTACAGGGTTACCTTTAAATGACTCCCCTGAAACTTGTGTGGCTCATAGAGCAGAATAGCCAACACCTTTGTGTTCATGAGAGTGACATTTTAGTTTGGACAGTCGGTTTTGTGAGAAGACAGAGAGTTCAGACATAAAGCCTGTGAATGTCATAGAGCCAAACAACCGACACTGTCGTGTTTCAATGGTTCGGGTTTTACACACGATTTTGTGACGATTTTCTTGTCCGGATCATCTCATGTGTAGAAAAAGACCACTTTCACAAGCCCCATGATTTGGAATAAGCGCATAATTTATATCGGCAGAAAGAGAGGATTGAGCTGGAGCCACTACAATAAACTAAGTCTCTAGCATAAACACACAGGGAGTTATTCAATATTTAAAATTATGTCACCTTGTGATGCATGGGTGCGTCAATCAACTCTAATAGGGTGTTGGGCCTTCACGAGCAGCCAGAACAGCTTCAATGCCAACATTGATTCTATTGTGTCTGGGACTCTATTAGAGGGATGTGACACCATTCTTCCACAATAAATTACATAATTTGGTGTTTTGATGATGATGGTGGGAAACACTGCGTAAGACCCATATTTCAGTCACTTCTTTTATAATAAATAAAATACCCCTTTTTTGTGGTATTCAATTGGTAGTCCCATACGGACTCGGGAGAGGCAAAGGTCGAGAGCCGTGCGTCCCCTGAAACACAACCCAGCTAAGCTGTACTGCTTCTTGACACAATGCCCACTTAACCAGACGCACCAATGTGTCGGAGAAAACACCTTACACCTGGCTACTATGTAAGTCTGCACTGCACCGCCACAGAAGTTGCTAGTGCGAGATGGGACAAGAACATCCCTGCCAGCCAAACCCTCCCTTAATAACCTTGACAACGCTGGGTCAATTGTGCGCTGCCCCATGGGTCTCCCGGGCATGACCGGCTGTGACAGATCCTGGACTCGAACCAGGATCTCTAGTGGCACAGCTAACACTGCTATGCAGTGCCTTAGACCACTGCGCCACTCATGCACTCAACCATGGTAGCCAAAATAATGGGAAACTGGGGATTTGTATACATAACCCTAACAAGTTCCACAGACATGTGACTAACATAAATGGAATAATGTGTCCCTGAACAAAAGGGGGGTGGGGGGGGGGGGTCAAAATCAAAAGTAACAGTCAGTATCTGGTGTGGCCACCAGCTGCATTAAGTACTGCAGTGCATCTCCTCCTCATGGATTGCACCAGATTTGCTAGTTCTTGCTGTGAGATGTTACCCCACTCTTCCACCAAGGCACCTGCAAGTTCCCAGACATTTCTGGGTCGAATGACCCTAGCCCTCACCCTCTGATCCAACAGGTCCCAGACGTGCTCAATGGGATTGAGATCCGGGCTCTTCGCTGGTCATGGCAGAACACTGACATTCCTGTATTGCAGGAAATCACGCACAGAACGAGCAGTATGGCTGGTGGCATTGTCATGCTGGAGGGTCTTGTCAGGATGATCCTGCAGGAAGGGTACCACATGAGGGAGGAGGATGCCTTCCCTGTAACGCACAGCGTTGAGATTGCCTGCAATGACAACAAGCTCAGTCCGATGATGCTGTGACACATCGCTCCAGACCATGACGGACCCTCCACCTCCAAATCGATCCCGCTCCAGAGTACAGGCCTCGGTGTAATGCTCATTCCTTCGACGATAAATGTGAATCCGACCATCACCCATGGTGAGACAAAACCGCGACTCATCAATGAAGAGCACTTTTTGGCAGTCCTGTCTGGTCCAGCGATGGGGGGGTTTGTGCCCATAGGCGACGTTGTTGCCGGTGATGTCTGGTGAGGACCTGCCTCACAACAGGCCTACAAGCCCTCAGCCCAGCCTCTCTCAGCCTATTGCGGACAGTCTGAGCACTGATGGAGGGATTGTGCATTCCTGGTGTAACTCGGGCAGTTGTTGTTGCCATCCTGTACCTGTCCCGCAGGTGTGATGTTCGGATGTATCGATCCTGTGCAGGTGTTGTTACACGTGGTCTGCCACTGCGAGGTCCTGTCTCCCTGTAGCGCTGTCTTAGGCGTCTCACAGTACAGACATTTAAATGTATTGCCATGGCCACATCTGCAGTCCTCATGCCTCCTTGCAGCATGCCTAAGGCACATTCACGCAGGGACCCTGGGCATCTTTCTTTTGGTGTTTTGCAGAGTCAGTAGAAAGGCCTCTTCAGTGTCCTAAGTTTTCATAATTGTGACCTTAATTGCCTACCGTCTGTAAGCTGTTAGTGTCTTACCGACCGTTCCACAGGTGCATGTTCATGAATTGTTTATGGTTAATTGAACAAGCATGGAAAACAGTGTTTAAAACCTTTACAGTGAAGATCTGTGAAGTTATTTGGATTTTTACGAATTATCTTTGAAAGACAGGGTCCTGAAAAAGGGACGTTTCTTTTTTTGCTGAGTTTACTTTGTATCCCTCATTTACTCAAGTGTTTCCTTTATTTTGTCAGTTACCTGTACATACACCACTTTGCAGTCGTGTGACTAAGGAATTCAAATTATTTTGAAAAGGCCCTCATTACAAAAGTAACCATGACCATTACAGAATAACAGTGAAATCAAGCAAGGCAACAAAGATTGAAGTTATGACAACAGATGGATGCCAGGAATTAAATGACACCTTGGGTTCTATAAATGTTATTGCCATTCTGCACATTGTTTACAATTCCAGAACAGAGGCTGCAGCAGGATCTATGATAAATATTGTATTTTGAAGAGAAGAGGAAGTTAAAGGAGAGGAAATTGATATAATATCAATATTAATATCATCATCCTTAACTTGCTTCAATTTGAATAAACTGCATAACAGTTTGTGTAAAAGACAGTTGAGTAAAGCCTAGTTAAACATTTAAGAAATGATAAACCCAAAATCCAACACCAGATTTGGTAGATGCCTCCCACATTCAAGTGAAACGCATATGTGCAAAATGTGCAAAATGGTACTATATCTAACTAGTTCCTACAGATGTTGGATCTTAATTTGATCACTCTTTTATTGCTGAGAATGTTCCTATGCCGTAGGAACATTTACTGATAAACCACACTAACTCACGGTTATATTAACAGTATTGCACATTCATGTACCCAATTTTTGTCCAGCTAATAGCCTAACTACCGACCAAGCAACATTATGGATTGAACGTTCAAATCCTGTTGCTGCAGGATTATTTTGCGAAGACAATACTGGTCAAATTAAGATCCTACACCTGTACATAAATAAACCTTCCATGTGCCTTGAACATTACACCTTGAAAACCAAATGAAAAATACCCATGGATAAGACACAGTATAAATGTAAACAAATGGATGTCAGGAAGCTATTTCTTTCAAATAATTCCAGCTTTCATTTGTTTGAGTTGAGTTTAAGATTAAGGTAAACCCATTCCTCCCAGAAGGCCTAGACCAGACTTATTCAAATACAGTGGAGATCAGAGTTTGTTGTCTCATATATTTTTTAGCACAGAGCTGATCTTTGTATAAGTTAAATTAAAAAATAAATGTTCCTCCTCACTCCGCTCCATATACTTCCCCTCCCCTTGTAAATTGAACACACTCACATTAAATCACATGTACTCATACAGCCTATCACTCAGTACTGTATTGTACAGTATTGTACTGTACAAAACATCAACTGTTTAAACAACCATAATGCATATGCAGTTGAAGTCAGAAGTTTACATACACTTAGGTTGGCGTCATTAAAACTCGTTTTTCAACCATTTCTTGTTAACAAACTATAGTTTTGGCAAGTCGTTTAGGACATCTACATTATTCATGACACAAGTAATTTTTCCAACAATTGTTTACAGACAGATTATTTCACTTATAATTCACTGTATCACAATTCCAGTGGGTCAGAAGTTTACATACACTAAGTTGACAGGGCCTTTAAAACTTCTTGTGAATAGGGGGGCGCTGTTTTCACTTTGGAAAAAATCGTGCCCAAATTAAACGGCCTTGTACTCTGTTCTAGATCATACAATATGCATATTATTATTACTATTGGATAGAAAACACTCTGAAGTTTCTAAAACTGTTTGAATTATATATGTGAGTAAAACAGAACTCATTTGGCAGCAAACTTCCATACAGGAAGTGAAAATTCTGAAAATGAGGCTCTGTGTCAGGGCCTGCCTATTCAACTGGCTTTTATTTATGGATCTGTATTCACTTCATACGCCTTCCACTAGATGTCAACAGGCAGTAGAAGGTTGAATGGGGTGTCTAGCTTGATGTGAGGCCGAATAAGAGCTTTTGGAGTGACAGGTCCGCCCTTTTGTCAGTTTTCATCTGCGCGCCGGGGAACCTCACATTGTCTTCTGAAAAGCGTTCGGTATACACTACGAATTGCTCCGGCTCTCATTTTATTGGATACATATGAGAAGAACATCATAAAGTAGGATTTTCAACTGAGTTTGACCAGTTTATTCAACGTTTATTGGTAATTTTTGAATTTTTCGTTCCATGCGCCAAGAGATGAATGGACATATGCGCTCCACAATGCTAGCCGAAGTTGCTAATTCGACAGAAGAAATGGACATTCTAAAACCAAACAACGGTTTATTCTGGACCTAGGACTCCTTGCACAACATTCTCATGGAAGATCAGCAAAAGTAAGAGAATATTTATGATGTTATTTCGTATTTCTGTGTAATATGTTGGCTCCAACACGGCGGAGAATAGGTGAGCGCTGTCTCACAATAATGCATGCTGTATGTTGTAGTAAAGTTATTTTAAAAAATCTAACACAGCGGTTGCATTTAGAACCAGTGTATCTTTCATTTGCCATACAACAAGTACTTTTATGTGAAGTTTATGATGAGTTCTTTGGTTAGATTAGGTGACTGTCCAAAATATCTCCGGAGATTTTGGTGAATTGTTGCTACGTATTCACAATGTATAACCACGATTTGCAGCTCTAAATGTGCACATTTTCGAACAAAACATAAATGTATTGTATAACATGATGTTATAAGACTGTCATCTGATGAAGTTGTCCAAAGGTTAGTGATTAATTTTATCTCTATTGCTGTTTTTTGTGAAAGCTATGTTGGCGGTGAATAAATAGCTTTGTGTGTTTGGCTATTGTGGTAAGCTAATATAATTCTATATTGTGTTTTCGCTGTAAAACACTTAAAAAATCGGAAATATTGGCTGGATTCACAAGATGTTAATCTTTCATTTGCTGTACACCATGTATTTTTCATAAATGTTTTATGATGAGTATTTATGCATTTCACGTTGCTCTCTGTAATTATTCTGGCTGCTTTGGTGCTATTTGTGATGGTGGCTGCAATGTAAAACTACGATTTCTACCTCAAATATGCACATTTTCGAACAAAACATAAATGTATTGTATAACATGATGTTATAAGACTGTCATCTGATGAAGTTGTTCAAGGTTAGTGATTAATTTTATCTCTATTTCTGGGTTTTGTGAAAGCTACCTATGCGGTGGAAACATGGTGAAAACATGCCGTTGTGTGTTTGGCTATTGTGGTTAGCTAATAGAAATACATATTGTGTTTTCGCTGTAAAACATTTTAAAAATCGGAAATGATGGCTGGATTCACAAGATGTTTATCTTTCATTTGCTGTATTGGACTTGTGATTTCATGAAATTATATTATATGATATCCCTGTCCCGTTAGGCTAGGCTATGCTAGTCAGCTTTTTTGATGAGGATGCTCCCGGATCCGGGATGGGTATCACTGAAAGACAGCTTGGGAAAAAACAGAAAATGATGTCATGGCTTTAGAAGCTTCTGATAGGCTAATTGACATAATTTGAGTCAATTGGAGGTGTACCTGTGGATGTATTTCAAAGCCTACCTTCAAACTCACTGCCTCTTTGCTTGACATCATGAGAAAATCAAAAGAAATCAGCCAAGACCTCAGAAAAAAAATTATAGACCTCCACAAGTCTGGTTCATCCTTGGGAGCAATTTCCAAACGCCTGAAGGTACCACGTTCATCTGTACAAACAATAGTACGCAAGTATAAACAACATGGGACCATGCAGCCGTCATACCGTTCAGGAAGGAGACGCGTTCTGTCTCCTAGAGATGAACGTACTTTGGTGTGAAAAGTGCAAATCAACAGCAAAGGACCTTGTGAAGATGCTGGAGTAAACAGATACAAAAGTTTCTATATTCACAGTAAAACGAGTCCTATATAGACATAACCTGAAAGGCTGCTCAACAAAGAAGAAGCCACTGCTCCACAAGCGCCATAAAAAAGCCAGACTACGGTTTGCAACTGCACATGGGGACAAAGATTGTACTTTTTGGAGAAATGTCCTCTGGTCTGATGAAACAAAAATATAACTGTTTGGCCATAATGACCATCGTTATGTTTGGAGGAAAAAGAGGGAGGCTTGCAAGCCAAAGAACACCATCCCAACCGTGAAGCATGGGGGTGGCAGCATCATGTTGTGGGGGTGCTTTGCTGCAGGAGGGACTGGTGCACTTCACAAAATTGATGGCATCATGTGGCAGGAAAATGATGTGGATATTTTGAAGCAACATCTCAAGTCATCAGTCAGGAAGTTAAAGCTTGGTCGCAAATGGGTCTTCCAAATGGACAATGACCCCAAGCATACTTCCAAAGTTGTGTCAAAATGGCTTAAGGACAACAAAGTCAAGGTATTGGAGTGGCCATCACAAAGCCCTGACCTCAATCCCATAGAAAATGTGTGGGCAGAATTGAAAAAGCGTGTACAAGCAAAGAGGCCTAGATTCTGACTCAGTTACACCAGCTCTGTCAGGAGGAATGGGCCAAAATTCACACAATTTATTGTGGTATGCTTGTGGAAGGCTACCCAAAACGTTTGACCCAAGTTAAGCAATTGAAAGGCAATGCTACCAAATACTAAATGAGTGTATGTAAACTTCTGACCCACTGGGACGCTTTTTTAGTTCTGCCCACACATTTTCTAAAGGATTGAGGTCAGGGCTTTGTGATGGCCACTCCAATACCTTTACTTTGTTGTCCTTAAGCCATTTTGCCACAACTTTGGAAGTATGCTTCGGGTCATTGTCCATTTGGAAGAAACATTTGCGACCAAGCTTTAACTTCCTGACTGATGTCTTGAGATGTTGCTTCAATATATCCACATCATTTTCCTGCCTCATGATGCCATCTATTTTGTGAAGTGCACCAGTCCCTCCTGGAGCAAAGCACCCCCACAACATGATATTGCCACCCCCATGCTTCACGGTTGAGATGGTGTTCTTTGGCTTGCAAGCCTCCCCCTTTTTCCTCCAAACATAATGATGGTCAATATGGCCAAACAGTTCTATTTTCGTTTCATCAGACCAGAGGACATTTCTCTGTCCCCATGTTAATCTTTGTCCCCATGTGCAGTTGAAAACCGTAGTCTGGCTTTTTTATGGCGGTTTTGGAGCAGTGGCTTCTTCCTTGCTGAGCAGCCTTTCAGGTTATGTTGATATAGGACTCGTTTTACTGTGGATACAGATACTTTTGTACCTGTTTCCTCCAGCATCTTCACAAGGTCCTTTGCTGTTGTTCTGGAATTGATTTGCACTTTTCACACCAAAGTACTTTCATCCCATGGTGTTTATACTTGTGTACTATTGTTTGTACAGATGAACGTGGTACCTTTAGGCGTTTGGAAATTGCTCGCAAGGATGAACCAACGTGTGGAGGTCTTGGCTGATTTCTTTTGATTTTCCAATGATGTCAAGCAAAGAGGCACTGAGTTTGAAGGTCGGCCATGAAATACATCCACAGGTACACCTCCAATTGACTCAAATTATGTCAATTAGCCTACCAGAAGCTTCTAAAGCCATGACATAATTTTCTGGAATTTTCCAAGCTGTTTAAAGGCACAGTCAACTTAGTGTATGTAAACTTCTGACTCACTGGAATTGTGATACAGTGAATTATAAGTGAAATAATCTGTCTGTAAACAATTGTTGGAAAAATTACTTGTGTCATGCACAAAGTAGATGTCCTAACTGACTTGCCAAAACTATAGTTTGTTAACAAGAAATTTGTGGAGTGGTTGAAAAACTAGTTTAAATGACTCCAACCTAAGTGTATGTAAACTTCCGACTTCAACTGTAGCTAGGGGCACACTCCAACACTCAGACATAATTTACAAACTAAGCATTTGTGTTTAGTGAGTCTGCCAGATCAGAGGCAGGGGATGACCAGGGATGTTCTCTTGATAAGTGTGTGAATTGGACTATTTTCCTGTCAAAATATAACGAGTACTTTTGGGTGTCAGGGAAAATGTATGGAGTAAAAAGTACATTATTTAGGAATGTAGTGAAGTAAAATTAAAAGTTGGCAAAACTATAAATAGTAAAGTAAAGTACAGATACCTAAAAAACTACGTAAGTAGTACTTTAAAGTATTTTACTTAAGTACTTTACACCACCGGGGGTTTTACGGTAAGTGGTACGCTGTTCAGCTAAAATTGTGAAAACATCTTTAATCAATGTAAATACATTTGACATGATCACTTCGATTTGAACTCACAACCTCTCTATTTGTAGTACGCTTAGCATACTGAACTCCATTACATGGTGAATTCAATTTCTGATGAACTTCCCCAGTGACGTGGAGCCGAAACCAGGCTTTGTGGAATCTAGCTCCGATTATATCGATTCAATACTTTAAAAAAAGAAAAAAGGAAATGCCCACCATGTTTGTCCTCTGTAGTTGCGTGTCTTTTTTTGTTTGCTGAACTCCATACTTTTCCAATAAATGTTCATTGAATCCCACCACCAACTCTTTCCTTGTTGTGCATCAATTGGCACATGCACATGTGCGCTGAGTTGCCATTTTAGAGCAACAGCAATGAGCAAACAGTCAGTGGTTGTATTTGATTAACGGGGCAGTAGGTAGCCTAGCGGTTAAGAGTATTGGGCCAGTAACCGAAAGGTTGCTGGTTTGAATCCCTGAGTCGGCAAGGTGGAAAAATCTGTTGTTCTACCCTTGAGCAAAGCAGTTAACCCCCAATAACTGCTCCCTGGGCACTGATGTGGATGTTAATTAAGGCAGCCCCCTGCACCTCTCTGATTCAGAGGGGTTGTAACTGCGTTCAGTTATGCAACTGACTAGGTATACCATCTGCACTGCTATCACTTTTCTCTCAACATGGATTTAATTTACTTATTTAAACAATTTGAGGGTTTTCTGTATAGTTGTCTAATGTTGCCCTTACAAAAAATTTGAAATATCGGTTTTCACATGTTGAGCTTAAATTTCATGTATTACATTTAGAGTTCACTATAAATAGTAAAGAGAACAGGTCACAATACTGACCCCTGCGGTACACCTTTTGTAATATCCAGGAAACTAGACTTAACACCATCAGAAATCATGCATTCTGTTCTATCTGACAGATAATTCTCAAACCACTTGCAAGAAGCCTGATCCAGGCCTATTTCAGTCAGCCTTTGAATGAGAATGTAATGATCAACAGTGTCAAAGGCCTTGGAAAGGTCTATGAATAAGGCAGCACAATGCTTTTTATGATCTAAGCTATTTTACACATAATCTAGAACAAGCGCAGCAGCTGAAACGGTGGTATAGCCAGGTCTAAAACTAGATTGGTGCACATTTAGAATACAATGACAAGGGAAAAAAGTTCTTAGCTGAAGCTTGGCGAGGGATTCTAAAACTTTGGAAAGGCAAGATAACTTGGAAATTAGACGGTAGTTATGTTGTTTCAGAGATTTGACTACTTTCCAGAAGTTTGCTAGATTCCCACCATTCTCTGATACACAGTTCAAAAAGTAGATTGACTTTACTTTTCTAACCAGACATTTATTTCTCAAATGTCTGAAGGGCTGCCAGTCAGACATAGTATCAGCCAATCTAGTCTTAGCCCAAGCGACATTTCTTTCCTGTAAATTTTCAGACAATTCATGCGTGAACCAAGGGTTTGATCTATCTGTTACTCTTAGTTTTTTTTATATGGAGCATGTTTATCTGCAACAGTGTTAATAAACAGAGGGGCCTGATCCGAGTCAGAGATAGTAGACATTAAAATGTGAAAATGCACATGTTAAAGTGTAGCGGACACGTTGGTCATAGTTGCTCATAGTCACGTAATGAGGTAGCCCCACCTGTGAATAAAAGATTAGTGTAGGCCCTCTTGGTCTAATGATGCTGGCTTCTCCTGTGGGCGAAATGGGTTCTAATCCTGACAGTTACAAAAGCACACATGACATTTTTAAATATCACAATGTGAAATGTTGGGAAAAGACCTGATGTTTTTCACGTGATTTGTTTACATGTAAAAAATATTACTGTGAATATTACTGTGAAACGTCATGTGTCCGAAAACCACGTGTCTGACTTGTGAACATTTTCAGGTGATTTGTTCAAGTGTGTTCACATGTGCGAAAACCACTAGTTTTTTAATGTGTTATTTTCAGATGTGATTTTTTTAATGTGTTTTTTTTGTTGTAACTGAGGTGGGTCTTTTTATTATGTTTTGATGTTACTCCTGAATCACTATGCTAAATATGATACTGTTTTTTTAACAAAGCTGGTATCTACTTTGAAGTTCAAAGTGTAGGAATAGAGGTGAAATCAGTTATTGATACAGACATGGTGGCGTAGCAGGAAGATTGTACGTAATGCCTTGAACTGAGAGGTTGTAAGTTCATATCCCAGGTGAGGACATGTTGAATAATAATTACTGCATTAATAAACATACATAATGTATGTCAAATATGTAAGTTGAAGACTGTGTGACATTCCGGGGACCTCCTAGCAAATTCTTTTTGTGAAACTTCATGTGAAATATCCTCATATGTGAAGTGTTCCAAAACCACATGGTTTCACATGATTTCACATGTGAAAGGTAAAGTGATCACATGTGAACATCCACATGTGAAACTTCATGTGAAATATCATCACATGTGAAGTGTTCCAAAATCACATGGTTCAACATGATTTCACAAGTGAAATAAAATGTTGCATGTGCAAATCATAATACTCAAACTCTGAAGATCTTCTTCAGTCCTTTTCAACTCAGGTGTGCAGAGTTAAATCACATTTTAAGTTTGATGACAACAACAGTTGCAAGCCTGAAAATGCATGGACCTTGTGCAGAAAACATGCTGCACATCATTTTGCCTCCAACAATCTTACTACCTCAAAGAAGCATTGGAAAAAAAGACTGCAATCAATGAATGAAGGATTGGAGGAAAATGACTCTATATTCTGTAAGCATGTTGTAATGTTCAAAGGATAGACTGTAACTTAGGTAAACTTACATTTAAATCAGTTCCCTTTGAAGCTTCTCACATGGATTATCTGTATTCCTCCTTACATAAATAGACTGTCAGGTTCCTCATAGTGAAAATTCAATATATTCTCTACAAAGGGTTTAAACTTGGCTGTACATAGTCTCATAACCTTGTGATACATCTCAGAAATCCTTAACGTCCTAGTTTCTCTATGCAGTACCTCTGTGAGGGCCTTGTGATGCTGCCAGTGAATTTCTGGAGCCCACCATCTGATAACCATTCAGTTATTTCCAAGGAGACAAGATTAACCAAGAGACAGGGTGATGTTAAGGTGATAAGTGCCAGCACAATGTATCCCTGCATGGCAGACACATCTTTTCGTTGCCTCGTGATGTTTTTCTGCGTTCCTGAGGTCACCTGATGGGTCGGCTCAATTATGGACTGTGTGGACAAATCATATTTATGGAAGAGTAATTTTGGGCTGATTGAAAGCATCTCTCAGCCTATTCACCAGTCTTGCATGGTCAGCCCCCTCCTGAGTATAGACAAAGTCTAGCCTGAGAGTGGAGCCATCCCATGAATGCAGAGGACACTTTGTGTTAGGTCAGGAATGGGCAACTCCAGACCTCAGGGGCCTGATCGGTGTCACACTTTTGACCCAGCTAACACACCTGACTCCAATAATCCGCTAATCATGATATTCAGTTTAGAATGGAATTAGTTTAATCAGTTGTGTTTGCTAGGGATGTGGGAAAAATTCATCACTCTGGCCCACGAGGACTGGAGTTGCCCATCCCATTGTTACTTAAAGAATTTAAACCAAAAAGAAATGCAGATGTCCGCAGAATATTGCGTCACAATTAAATTCAGATTGTTCAAAAAGCTGTTGAAGAAGAGATGACCATGGTGTCACAATATGGACACTGAAATCAAAAGGCAGGCATTAAGTCAGTCTAATCAACACTGTTCTTGATTTCAGATGGTTTATGATAAGGAGAAATGAACAATGAGTCTAGAGGTAGACACAAAACGGTCTCAAGACTGCTAGGACAAAAAGTAAAAAAGTCAAGTCTGATCAATAGAGAATAGTCAAAATTACTTCCTAACAGGTAAAAGAGAAATTAACCAGGATTCAGAGGGGAAAGAGATGGGCCTTCAACAGAACCCTGAGGTGCTCCAGAATCTCCATCATGATATTAAATTAAGCAAATAATGATCATTCTGCACAATTCCCCCCATTTAGACAGGCCCACTGGCTTAAGATGGACCAGTCCATTTGGCATTTACCCAAACTGTCAGGTTCTGACACATACCCACATTTGGATTATTCCTATCAAAGAATTTCATGACCTTAATATGTGTTCATTATTAGCCTGTCTGCAAGTCTGTCTCTGATTTGGCCAATATCTTGCCAAAAATGTCAATGATGCTGTGAAGCATTGCTGAATTCCAGAGACTATTTGTACCCAAAAATGTTTTACTGAAAATAAACTTCACAGCAAGGTTATTATAGTTTTGTGAGTTTTATTTCTATTCGTGTTAATTTTTTTATTAGAAATTCAGTTTAGTTTCAGTTAGTTTTCAGACTTGGATAAACTAGTTTTATTTAGTTTGAGTTATATAAAATCATTTCTATTTTGTTTTTATTATTTATTTTCAGTTTTAGTGTTAGAGACAGAAAATAGCCTTGTGTGGGAGCCATTCATTCTAGGAGCCATTCATGTGTTGTAGGCCTATAGTTTGTGTTTTTTGGGGATGTCAATTCTTGCCACTGGGGATCAATAATATATAAGTTCAAGGTATAGGTTTGATTATGTGTAAATTATGAATCAATCTTAATATGACGTGGATTTAAAATGGTAATCGTCGGTGCCCCACTCAGATTCAGACATTTCTGTCGCGCCGTTCAAAGCTATTGCTAGCTCTGGTTGATGTTGGTCATGGATATTCTCTTGCCTGTTCTGTAACAGCTTGATAGCCTTGACTATGTTTACCACGTTGTCAATTATCACGAGTAGGATCTTCTCTTCTCGTATGTCCCATGCGTCCATTTGCAAAGCAATCAACCCGTTTACTCTAGCAACAACAGGAGTTATACATTTGGGATCAAGTGTTTGGTTGAATTTTCTGAAGGCTGGTTCATCGCACAGTCTCGTGGACTTGCCAGACTGAGTGAATAAATTAACCAGTGCGGCATCTCTTTTTTTTCTCTCAATTAAATTAGGTTGCCATGTTTCTGCTCTTTTCATGAAAACCGCTAAAGTTGGTTGTCCTAGCAACGCCATTGACGTGCAGCTACTAATAACTGGTGGCTGTCTCACCTTGTCTTTATCCTGAAATTGTTTGTATGATTCTTTGTGGGCGCTGTTCAGATGAACTTTGAGGTTGGTTGGGTCTGTTCCACACACGCTGCTGACACTACAATACATTTGCTTTTGTCTTTTCCAGCAATGAACTCAAAACCATCCCATACAGGGCTTTACCTTTTGCTGCCGCCATTGTTCACGCTCACAGTCAGCGATCGTCCTAGGATTTTTTCCCTGTTAGCTACTGATAGCTAGTGATAGTGATGCACAAGCTAGGCCTATTTGAAACATCGCCATATACTGGCAGCATTTATCAGCCAGATTCAGAAGCTTGAAAACCCCATCAGAAAAAAACTTGAAGACCCCATTTGAGGAAAACAATTACAGCTAAACATAATTGATGATGGTTTGTACTTTATTTTTGTTTGTCTTGCAGTCAAAGATAAGTTTCACTAAAGTTGACGTTTTTCAAATGTTTTTCTTACATTTTTTATTTCAGTTTACTAAATAGTTTTTCCAATTGTTTTTATTTTAGTTTCAATTTTCGTTTACTATAACAACGTTCCTTCACACGTTTTGCAAATATTAAACATAGAAAGTAAAACATATTTTATATGAGTTAGTTATTACGCTATAGATATAGTAGTTTATATAACATAATAACAGTTTATGATACATTCGTTTCATAGTTATGCTAGGAAGATGTGAACTAGCTAGCTGGTGTGCTAGTAGTAGCCATTGTGCAATAACTTCACATCCCCTGAGACCTGAAGTGGTGTTGCTTCCAGTCTACCACAACCATGGGTTGAGTGTACAAAACATTAGGAACACCTTCCTAATATTGAGTTGCACCCCCTTTTTAACCTCAGAACAGCCTCAATTCATCGCGTCATGGACTACAAGGTGTCGAAAGTGTTCCACAGGGATGCTGGCCCATGTTGACTCCAATGCTTCCCACAGTTGTGTCAAGTTGGCTGGATGTCCTTTGTGTGGTGTACCATTCTTGATACACATGGATAATTGTCATGCGTGAAAAACCCAGCAGCGTTGCAGTTCTTGACACACTCAAACCGGTGCGCCTGGCACCTACTACCATACCCTGTTCAAAGGTGCTTAAATCTTTTGTCTTGTCCGTTCACCCACTGAATAGCACACATAAACAATCCATGTCTCAATTGTCTCGAGGCTTACAAATTGTTCTTTTACCTGTCTTCTCCCCTTTGTCTACACTGACAGAAGTGGAATTAACAGGTGACATCAATAAGGGATCATAGATTTCACCTGGAGACACCTGGTCAGTCTATGTTATGGAAAGAGGTCGTGTTCCTAATGTTTTGTACAGTCACTGTAGATTTGAGAGTACAAAGTGTAGTGTGAGCTTGCATCCCAGGTTGGTCAAACAGAAACAAACTCCAATACAGTTTCCTAAATATATAGTCTAATTTTCATGTAGAACACATCATTTGTATCAACAAAACAGAAACATTTCTATCAGTTTATTCGTGAGAATATTTTTAACCCTGCTCTTTCCAAAGAGGGGATGTGCAAGTTCTGTGCCTAAGATATTAAAGCCACATGGCCACAAAATTACAGAGCACGTTGGCTCTTTTCGAACTATAATGCCATAGCCACAGCTTCTGTCCCTCAGATAGCCCTGCCCTGTGACTCCGATTGTTTTGCTATGTCGTTGAATACATATATCACATTGAGTACAATACATTTTTCCAATCTGTAACTCCTCACCTTACATGCTGATTAAGGCAATCCTCCAGTGCAGTATCAGCCCTTTCCTCAAACATACTATACTGTGGTGACCAAAGACAGCAAACCAAATAAATCAAGATAATTTATTTTAACATAGTAATATCCATCTTTGTTTTTATTTGATACAGCAATTTGTGTGATAAGAGTAAGGCATATAGAGATACTAGAACAAAATAATAATTCCTTTTAGATCAGAGAAAACATCTTGAAAATGTTATTCCCCTCATTATCTAAAGAAAACCACACAAACATGCTACTCTGTATGAAGAGATGATAGTGCCTTGTAGATGAATTATATTATCATTTGTGTTGTTTAGGGCTCATATACTCATATGTTGACAAAGTAATTTAGACACGGTTTAAAAATACGCAATAAGGCCCGAGGGGGTGCAGTATATGGCCAATATACGACGGCTAAGGGCTGTTTTTATGCATGACGCAAAGCGGAGTGCCTGGATACAGCCCTTAGCCATGGTATATTGGCCATATATCACAAACCCCTGAGGTGCCTTATTGCTATTATAAACTGGTTCTCAATGTAATTAGAGCAGTAAAAATGAATGTTTTGTCATACCCATGGTATACTGTCTGATATACTATAGCTGTCAGCCAATCAGCATTCAGGGCACAAACCACCCAGTTTATGATGTTGAATATGGAGTCCTTACTACTTAGCTTAACAGGGTGCAATGACTTGTGTTCTTTTCATCCCCTTTAAAAATGTTTAGGTTATTGCCAATGGCTAGTTTGTAATACACAAGCCATAGACAACAAACCACCACTTCATAATCATTAAAGTGGTACTGGTACTGTATATAGCGCCTTTCCAGATGCTCAAAGCGCTGTAAGGAGGGGGGGGGGGGGTTAAACATTATGATACTAAATGTAAGCACACTTCATAGGGTTGTGGAACTATGGACTGAGTCGAGATGACCTGTGATACCAACATTGCTGTTGCACATCACAACAGGTAAAGATGTGATGAGCATATCTATGCTAGGCATTCATGAGCACATCTTCACAGCAATAATATGTCTTAGCATGCCTGTGTAGTGGGTTGGTTGATCAAATCACATGGAATGGGAGCAGGTTCACTGAAGCAGTAGGTGCCAAAATAACAGAGACAGGAATGACAAAACACAATGTCAGATGAGTTGTTGTCATCACAGGAGGTTGGTGACACCTTAATTGGGGAAAACAGGCTTGTGGTAATGACTGGAATGGAATGAGTAGAATAGTGTCAAATACATCCCGTTCGCGCCGTTCCAGCCCTTTCTATGAGACGTCATCCCCTCGGCAGCCTCTACTGTGTCATATTAATGTAAATTGCAGGAGCTGAAAATGAGTCAAAAGGTGCTTTTGTTTTTTTACATATAAAAAGAGGGAAAATGCAATTCTAGTTATGCAAACTATTGAGGGATTTTTTTTACAGACAAACATTAGACTTTATATTTACACACTTCATAAAAATTATGTGATTTGGTCAATATAGAATATGTATCAAGACACAAAGTTTAATTTACATTCTCAGAGGCATAGATCATGACTATCACAGTTATTATGTGTGGTTTATTTGAAAATGTAAAGCAGAAATTAGATTTTATTTACACTATTTTCGTAGGGGGGATACATAGAAGAAAAACATTACAAAGAATAGATTAACAGGTAAAACAGTCTTTGGTAAGTATCATGCTTTATAATAAATGTTAGCCTATGTTCCTCCTCATTAGTATAGCTGGGGATCAGATCTCAACTGAGAAAGAGAGAAAGTACTTGGAAATGTCAGTCTTAGTGTAAAGAACAAATTGGACTAAATATAATCTTGGTATCTATGGCTAATTATCAATTCATTTAAGTGAGAAAATGTCAATTGTAGTGAACGCAAACATAGAAGTTCTTGTGCTCCTCCCAGTAGTGTAGCTCTTCAGCAAAGCTCCAGGCACAAGCCAGGTCTTTGCAAGTCTTGACCGTGTGGACTGCACATGGACCTGGCAACTGCTCAAACAGGAGCTCAGCTGTACCCACTACGGTGAGTTTCTTCTGACCCTGGATCAGCTGCTGGATGTGGGTCTTGTTCAGAGGCTCAGGCGAGGCACTGTAGGACACCATGATGTTCAGCTTCTCGTCTGTTGCTGGCACCTGAAAGCGATTTTTTCCTGTGGGGCACTGGATGTCCTTTTTGTTGGAGAACAGGCCCGAAGGGGAGCTGAATACACGGACAGACCAGCACACCCAGTCATACTTTCTTTTCAGCTTCTCCAAAATGGCATCTGCCAGCTGCTGGTTGCTCAGGTCAGAGTGGTCCCTAACCAACCTCCGGGAATCTAGTTCAGCCTGCTTGGGGAAGCTGGTGATGCAGTCCTCAATGACAGCATTAATTTTCACCTGAACATCCTTCATCTTTTCACCCCAGTCTTGAAGAAGCTTCTCTTCGTCATCGCAGTCCTTTAGAGTGGTGTAGCCCATCAGAGCGATGAGGCCTATGCAAAAGAGTTTCTTCAACCTGGCACAGAAGTCTTCCATTGCGCGTCGACTTTTCTCCTCATAGTTAAGAGTAATTTCCAACACTGACTCTCCAGAGAAGTTGTCTCCCGTCACGGCACTATAGAGGGTGTGTAGGTTTTTGTCGCCACCTGTTTTGACAAAATGCTCCATGAAAAGCTTCTTCTTGACCTCACGAAACTTGGGTTTGGCATTGAGGATGTCCATGTACTTGCGGAACTGGTTGGAGATGTTCTCCTCTACAGAAAAGTAAGCAGCGTCCGCTCCACTCTTCTTGATCTCCTCGTTAATACGCTGCATCTCCTCTGAAACCACCTCCAGGCGTTCACGAACTTTCTGGAACTGCTCCTTCATGAACGCAGCTTCCTTGCTCTCCACATTGTCGAGGGCCAATTTCACGATGGGAGCAGCGATGGCGAAAACAGGGAAGAGGTCACCTGCGATACTGGCCACCACCTCAGCTCCCTGTTCAAACACTTCCATTACAGTCTCTACCACGTTCTTCTTCTCTGCTACGATCTTCTGCAGCTGGCCGGCCATCTTTGCTTGATATTATTCAGTGAACAACAAATAACAGTATAAAATCTGAAAAAAAAGAGCATAAGGACATGGTCAAAAGGATGTTTGAACTCTTTTATTTACATTAGACATGATAAAGTCTATGGTCTACAGAATGACTCGACTAAACTGACACTTAATAATAGCAGAGTTTACCAAAGTCAGTCCGGGGCCAGCACTACACAGCTGATGAAAAAAATCGAAGCTTGATGATGAGTTGGTTATTTGAATCAGTGGTGTAGTGCTAGGACAAAAACCAAAGTTTGCACCCTGGGGGGGGGGGGGGGCAGGACTGAGTTTGTGAAACCCTGGTCTATAGAATGACTGTTAACAAAGACAGAAACCTTTCTACTGACACTTAACTACAGCATTATTGAAGAACCATTTAAAACATAGACAACCCATCATCCCCCAGTTCAAGCCCGTAGTTAAAATTTAGGAAAAGTTCAACAGCAATACCAAAGTCTTAACAGTTAGGCCCATATAGTTATTTACCTACTTCCCTAAAGTATATTCATATCTGAACTTACGTAGAGCTGTTCTGGTTTTGTTGGACTGTGGCCTGCTTCCTTGCTCAAACTCAACTAGAGTGAATCCCTGCTGGCCTCACAGTGAGAACTGAAAAAGAAAGAGAGAGAGGGATCAGTGTAAATTGCAGTACACAAGCAAAGCCTGCTGGGATTACAGCTGGACAAACCCAGTGAGCAATGAGGCAACAATGCAAAGAGAATTCACCAGTGAGGAAAGACACATAGGGGTAGATACTCTATGGAGTTGAAGGGGTGGTGCTAAGTGCATTGTAAGTGTACATTTGAAGAAATCACATACAGTATCTAGCATTGGAATTACATAATTACAAGCAGGAATTAAGACTAATTTCAGCCTGGAGGCCATTTTAGATTTAATACTATCATTATTTGTTACAGAAGAAGTGACAGAACATTTATTATACCGCATGTAAAAAAAAATATTATACAGTATAATGTATACACCTCTGCTGCAATGAATAATTGCAAATTGTATTTGACAACTGGCATGAAATTACTTTCAGGTCAAAGTACAATGTTATAAGCTCACAGTTTATTAATGAAAACCTAATCCATTCTCCTTTGGCCCTTCAACTACCACCACCATCCCCACCACGGTTGCTCGCTCAGCCAGTCCAGTCAATTCCACGGAAAGTGTGGGAGTGATGAACTGTCTGTTAGAGATTAAACTTGCTGAGCAGGAGTGCATTTTCCACAGAAATGCAAGTAACCACAGCAACAAGACAACGGAAACTATTCTGTCAGCATCTCAGTCTGCCTTTCTCTGCTGCTGAGGTCTGGCCCAAGGGGGTTTACACTGCAAAAGATCAGGGAAGATGTCACCCTCATTTCTCAACCTGATCTATCACCTACATCTACAGCTGTCAAGGGAGGCACAGTCTTTATGGCCGTAGAGAACAGCGACTACTAACACAGATTTGTCTAAGAAAATCCAAGAACTCTAGAACAATCTCAACAGGCAAAGCTGACAACTCTCACGCATTTGACCCTCTTCTCACTCCACACCTCATATCTCGCATTGAAAAGTACTGATTTTATTTTTGTAATTAGTTAGTGCGTTAACATTTCAACTGTGCTCCAAATTGTTTTTAAATTGGAGAATCTCCGCCACTGAGGTATAATAAGAACTGGAGAATGCATCCAAGATGTCCGACCGTTGTTTTCAAGGTAAACCTACTAGAGCTCACATATGTCGATTCATGGACAGTTAATATCCAGGTGGCATCCGGTTTATACGGACAAACATTACATGCGCACAGGGAGCAGTGTCAACGTCATACAAACCCATGGCAGACATTGGATGAACATAAAAATGTTCATATCTTCGGCTGAGTAAAAAAAATAAAAAAATAATAAATAAATAAAATCGGCCTCAGCAACAATTATTTGAATAATTCAATGGATGTTTTGTGCACAAAGGTGATGACTAACGTGTCTTATTAGGAATTTTCAAATCTGACTTCTCTATGTATTCGACCCCGGGTGGCGCAGCTGTCTAAGGCACTGCATCGCAGTGTTTAAGGCATCACTACAGACCCTGGTTCGATACCGGGCGGTATCACAACCGGCCGTGATCGAGAGTCCCATAGGGCGGCACACAATTGGCCCAGCGCGGTCCGGATTAGGGGAGGGTTTGGCCGGGGTAGGCTGTCATTGTAAATAAGAATTTGTTCTTAACTTATTATGGCTGGGGGCAGTATTGAGTAGCTTGGATGAATAAGGTGCCCAGAGTAAACGGCCTGCTACTCAGTCCCAGTTGCTAATATATGCATATTATTAGTATATTTGGATAGAAACACTCTGAAGTTTCTAAAACTGTTTGAACGATGTCTGTGAGTATAGCAGAACTCATATGGCAGGCAAAAACCTGAGAAAAAATCCAACCAGGAAGTGGGAAATCTGAGGTTGGTCGTTTTTCAACTGATTCCCTATTGAAGATACAGTGGAATATTGGTCATGTTGCACTTCCTAAGGCTTCCACTAGATATCTACAGTCTTTAGAAACTTGTTTGAGGCTTCTACTGTAAAGGAGGGGCTCATAAGGGCTCTTTGAGTCAGTTGTCTGGCAGAGTGCCACTGGCTCGTGACGCTCGTTCACGTGAGAGGTAGCTCGCGTTCCATTGCTTTTTCTACAGACAAAGGAATTCTCCGGTTGAAATATTAATTAAGATTTATGTTAAAAACATCCTAAAGATTGATTCTATACATCGTTTGACATGCTTCTACGGACTGACATTTCGTCTGCTCCTAGTGAACGCGCTTCGTGACTTTGGATATTTTTACAAAACGTGCTAACAAAAGTAGCTATTTGGACATAAATCATGGACGTTATCGAACAAAAACATTTATTGTGGAACTGGGATTCCTGGGAGTGCATTCTGATGAAGACATCAAAGGTAAGTGAATATTTATCATGTTAATTCTGACTTCTGTTGACTGCACAATATGGCGGATATCTTTTTGGCTGGTTTGGGCTCTGAGCGCCGTACTCAGATTATTGCATGGTTTGCTTTTTCCGTAAAGCTTTTTTGAAATCTGACACAGCAGTTGCATTAAGGAGAAGTGGATCTAAAATTACATGTATAACACTTGTATCTTTGATCAATGTTTATTATGAGTATTTCTGGAAATTGATGTGGCTCTCTGCAAAATCACCGGACGTTTTTGGAACTACTGAACATAACGCGCCAATGTATACTGACATTTTTTTATATAAATATGAACTTTACCGAACAAAACATACATGTATTGTGTAACATGAAGTTCTGTGAGTGTCATCTGATGAAGATCATCAAAGGTTAGTGTTTAATTTTATCTCTATTTCTGATTTTTGTGACTCCTGTCTTTGGCTGGAAAAATGGCTGTGTTTTTCTGTGACTTGGCAGTGACCTAACATAATCGTTTGTGGTGCTTTCGCTGTAAAGCCTTTTTGAAATCGGACACTGTGGTGGGATTAACAACAAGATTACCGTTAAAATGGTATAAGATACTTGTATGTGTGAGGAATTTTAATTATGAGATTTCTGTTGTTTGAATTTGGCGCCCTGCACTTTCACTGGCTGTTGTCATATCATCCCGTTAGCGGGATTGCAGCCATAAAGAAGTTTTAACACAGTGTCTAAAGAAGGGCCAGATGTATACAGAATGGTGTCGTCTGCGTAGAGGTGGATCAGAGAATCACCCACATCAAGAGTGACATCATTGATATATACAGAGAAAAGAGTCGGCCCGAGAATTAAAACCTGGCCCTCCGATTTGACAGGCCCTCCGATTTGACACACCGAACTCTGAGAAGTAGTTAGGCGAGGCAGTCATTAGAGAAACCAATGCTGTTGAGTCTGCCGATAAGAATACGGTGATTGACAGAGTCGAAAGCCTTGGCCAGGTAGATGAAGATGGCTGCACAGTACTGTTTATTGTCGAAGGTAGTTATGATATTGTTTAGATTCTTGAGCGTGGCTGAGGTGCACCCGTGACCAGCTCGGAAACCGGATTGCATAGCGAAGAAGGTACGATGGGATTCAAAATGGTCGGTGATCTGTTTGTTCACTTGGCTTTCGAAGCCTTTAGAAAGGCAGGTCAGGATGGATATAGGTCTGTAACAGTTTGAGTCTAGAGTGTCTCCACCTTTGAAGAGGGGGATGATCGCGGCCGCTTTCCAATCTTTAGGAATCTCAGACAATACGAAAGAGAGATTGAACAGACTAGTAATAGGGGTTGCGCCAATGGCGGGGGATAATTTTAGGACGAGGGTCCAAATTGTCTAGCCCAGTTGATTTGTAGGGATCCAGATTTTGCAGCTCTTTCAGGTCATCAGCTGTCTGGATTTGGGTGAAGGAGAAGCAGGGGGGGGGGGGGGGGCGCAAAGCTGTTGGCCGGGGTTGGGGTAGCCAGGTGGAAAGCGTGGCCAGCCGTAGAGAAATGCTTATTGAAATTCTCAATTATCGTGGATTTATCGGTGGTGACAGTGTTTCCTAGCCTCAGTGTAGTGGGCAGCTGAGAGGAGTTGCTCTTATTATCTGTGGACTTTACAGTGTTCCAAAACTTCTTGGAGTTCGTGCTGCAGAATGCAAATTTCTGTTTGAAAAAGCTAGCCTTTGCTTTCCTAACTGACTGTGCATATTGGTTCCTGACTTCACTGAAAAGTTGCATATCGCAGGGAATATTCGAAGCTAGTGCAGTGCGCCACAGGATGTTTTTGTGCTAGTCAAGGGCAGTCAAGTCTGGAGTGAACCAAGGGCTATATCTGTTCTTAGTTCCAAATGTTTTGAAAGGGGCATGCTTATTTAAGATGGTGAGGAAGGCACATTTGGGCATCTTCTACTGATGGGATGAGGTCAATATCCTTCCAGGATACCCAGGCCAGGTTGTAGAGAGGCCTGCTTTGGACCGTTTGACAGTGATGAGGGGTGGTCGTTTGACCGCGGACCCATAACGAACGCAGGCAATGAGGCAGTGATCGCTGAGATCTTGGTTGAAAACAGCAGAGGTATATTTAGAGGGCAAGTTGGTTAGGATGATATCTATGAGGGTGCCCATGTTTACGGATTTGGGGTTGTACCTGATAGGTTCCTTGATAATTTGTGTGTGATTGAGGGCATCTAGCTTAGATTATAGATGGCCGGGGTGTTAAGCATTTCCCAGTTTAGGTCACCTAACAGTACGAACTATGAAGATAAATGGGGGTCAATCAATTCACATATGGTGTCCAGGGCACAGCTGGGAGCTGAGGGGGGTCTATAACAAGCGGCAACAGTGAGAGACTTATTTCTGGAGAGATGGATTTTTAAAAGTAGTAGCTCGAACTGTTTGGGCATAGACCTGGATAGTATGACAGAACTCTGCAGGCTAACTCCGCCCCCTTTAGCAGTTCTATCTTGACGGAAAATGTTGTAATTGGGATGGAAATTTCAGACATAATGGGGGCATAATGGGCATAATGCACAGACAAGCGCATGGCAGGGTGCGAGTACAGTGGAGGTAAACCTAGGCATTGAGTGACGATGAGAGAGGCTGCATCTCTGGAAGCGCCAGTTAAACTAGGTGCGGTCTCCGCATGTCTAGGGATTGGGGCAAGGGAGCTAACCGAGGCATGTAGAGCGGGACTTGGGGCTCCGCAGTAAAACAAAACAATAAGAGCTACCCTAAACAACAGTATACAAGGCATATTGACATTGACATAGGTAGAGTAAGATGATGGCAATGATCTTCAACTAGTAGGGTTAAACCACCTGAATATTGATATCTATTCGATTTTTCTTAAAGGTTGGTTGATTGAGAAATTAATTGTTATAACAAGAACATTCTCAAACACCCAACACTTGGGAAACAGATCAGGAGTTGCCAACCCTCCTAGAGTGCAAGCAGGATTTTCTTCCAGCCCTATTTGAAAGAGTTCACCCAAATGACAAAACAATAAATGTTTGTGTCTTTAACTAGATTGCAATCTATGATTTGGTTACCCACTGCCATCAACCATTAATATTACAATTTCTTGTGCAGAGCATTTCTGTAGTGGTAACACTCCCGTCACGTGTCACATACAACTTTACACCTGAGAACAGGTATCAATCCCGTCTTCCAACCTTCCCACTGTTTTTCCCAATGTGCCTGTCTCCCCATCTCATTTCATTACTGTCTGAATAAAGAGTCAAACTACCACAAAAATCTAAAAGTAACAAAGTCGTTGAATTTTGAGTGTTAAATTACTGTTCAAAGCATCCTGAATACACCTGACCACTCTTAGGCCTAAGCCATGTCAAAATACATAGATTTGCAGGGAATTAGCTTTAAAACAGTACAATTTTCATGGGGGAGGACCCCCAGACCCCACGTCTAGGGGTTGTGTTAGGGGGCAATGAAATTTGCATAGCAAATGTCTTCAAAGGTTGGCAGCCCTGTCAATGTAATTGATTAGAATGTATAATCCAGCATACTAAATATAAACAGATGGTCTGATACTGTTAGATCAGCAGCTATCATAAAAAAAGATGGTGCAAATGGCTTTGAAAAAGACACAGCTCTCATTGATAAAACATCTGCATTCGAAGCCAGTTCAATGATGGAAGCGGAATGTCATGCTTTAGGATAGAAAAACATCCATCTCATTTGATTTAGCCATCCACACTGCCATGCTAAAAAATGAGACATTTCAGCTCTCCACTAAAACCCTAACTCCCAGGGGTTGTCTCATGGTCTGAGTGTATGTGAAGTATCTCTACTGCACTAAAGCAGACAAATTATCCAGGGTAAAGTGATGGTGATTGTACATTTTCTGATGTGCAAGAATTAGGCTTACACACTAGCCAACACATAGGTTGAATCAAAGTCGTTTACACATCATTTGAATTAAATGATGTTGAACCAAGGTGGAATAGACGTTGAATTTACATCTGTACCCAGTGGGTACAGACTCAAAAGTGCTATAGCTGTAGCTCTACAAGGGAGGCATATCTCAGGCCAAATAATTCACCAAATAACAAGCAGGCCAGTCAACCTTCAAATGTACATTAACTGATGTCCACTGACGAGCAGTTAGGCCTACTGAAGTAATAATGTCAACATCATAACTGATCCATTTGTATATCAATATCTGGCCATCAATATACACTATAAAATGTCTCTTCTTTTCATGGTTTGAGTCCTAAATTAAATAAATATCATTCAAAGCTGCAAGAATAAATGGCAACATTTGAGTTGCCCAAACAATCAGTAAACTACAGTATCTATGTCGATTGAGGAATAGTTGAGGGAGTTGGCCAAATCATCCTGTGAAGCTTGCCCACATAAACACTGACCAGCCATGACTGGCTGCATTTAACAAATGGACATAGCTCTTTGCAAGCCGAGAAGAGAAAATCATATTACACTTGTTGTTGTTAAAAGCTGTTCATGTGGCCTCTTAATGGGAAATGTATCGATTAGCTCGTTCAACAAGGGCTCTAATTGCTTTATTTCAGGACCTTGTTTAACTCCCTATACAGTCTGCATACCTCGTGGATTAATATGATAAGGCCTTGCAACAATATGTCAATTGATTAAATTCAGCACTGTTGCCACTGCAGTAGAACTTGTATCGTGACAATATATAATTATGGCCACGAGAAACACTTCCTGGAAAAGGCCTGCACATTATGTCACCGATTCTAGGCTACCAACGCCCAACTACTGTTTTGACAGAAGTTGTGCACATAGTTACATTGTGTGTTTTGCACAACTTACAGTAAAACATGGGCTATTATTTAAATGCACACATTACATTATAAAGTAATGTTTTCAAAGATATCGTAGGATCTCAAAAAGCCATGACCAATTTGACCAGTCTGGTCGTTAAAGAACTGCGCAACTAATGAAAAGAGCTGCGATAACGTTTGGAAAATATAGACAGAACTGTGTAATCCCATTGAAGAAACATTTAAATGGTCATATGCAATTATCTTTGGCTAAAAACTCACCTTTTCATTCGCTTTAGTTTGAGGAAGAACACCAAATTATTTATCCGATCTGTTTTTCTCTTCCTATTGGTCATATGGTTCTCATATTACAGTTAAAGTGACACACCCATCGACAGAGAGCTAAACTTGGGTGGTGGTTAGACAAGTTGTTGAACAAATGATAGCATATTTTCCTGGTCAACATAGAAACTATAAACAATTATACTCCTTTGACAAATAACTGACAAAAGTATTTTACCAAGACTATTATAACATTTGCTGATGATAGTTGTGTTTATATTGTGTGAGCTGATGATTGTTTAGGGAGTAATGTAAATCAACTGTCATATATTATCAGTATCAATGTTTATGACTACATGTACCTCTGCTTAAACGTTTTTACATACAGTACCCTCAAAAAGTATGTTACATTTCCTCAGCTGCAGATAGAAATAGAACATAAACGTCCTAATTTACTATTGCATAAAATTCCTGATTTACTATTGCATAATGATGACCAGCGATAACAATGTCCTTTATATTGTGGTTTATTATGAATAAAGAAGACCATAAACATGAGAAATTATAGCTCTATGAAGGATATCAAATGTGTGAATATAGACAGAGATGTAATGTTGTAAGGATATAGATTTGGACAGTGTGATGCATCTATCAACAGCATTTTCCAAAGGAGCTTGAGTAAGTCCTCAGTACATTGATGAGGAGAAATGTTTGTTTGCTGAAAGGTTACCTAACACATTATTACGCTGGCTGGTGTGCTAATTTACAGTATGGTCATCATGAAATACTGGAATGCAGGTAAAATAAGGTATCTTACTTTTCTATTTGGTAGGAGGAAGTACTACGTTCTCATATGTTGTCATTGTTGTTGAGTAGATAGCCACAGTCTGGCATAAAATGTCTCATATATGTCCATTAATACACATATACAAATCCTGATAGTTTAACCCAGGTGTGTCAAACTCATTTTGCCCAGGGGGCCGCATTCAGTCTTCAAAGAGATCGAGGCGCTGTAATGAAAATTGGTTATATTTCTTTGCCGGGACATTTTGCATAAGACAGTCCACTATCCATAGTTTTTCTCCCCAAAAATATGGCCACTGCGGGGCCCTGTGTTTGACACCCCTGGTTTAAATTATCACAAACTATACAAAAATCTACAAGGCCAATAAACAAATAAAAATGTTGCAGTCTGTAACAAGAGATTACATTTCACACAGCCACTAGCTAAAGCATCAGCTAGGTTTGAGATATCAATAAAAACACCTCTAAACTCAGTTATAAACATTCATGAATTGTATTTGTAGTTTTCCCCATTATAACTACTCTATTTTCCGTTGCACTGTGTAACAAAAGGCTACTCAGGATGAACGCATAGGTAAGCTTTTTTGTGTTTTCCATAGTAATAACAATCCTCTTGGAAGTTGTTGGACTCCATCACTTCCTTATAGTGGCTGACAGCATGCACCAAGCAGTTGGGGAGACTTCTGCTGAGGACCTGAGCCACATCCATCATGTTCCCCTTCAGTTTCCGCCCCTCAATCTCTTGCTGGATCTGACCCTTGTTGATAGGCTTAGGCTGAACACTGAAAGATATCACCACTTTGATGTTGTTCTTGGTCAACACATCAAAGTAATTAGCTCCTCCTCTACTTCCATGGTACTTCTTTCCAGCTAGCCAGTTGAAAAAGAAAATGCGCTCCTTGTCATTGAAGACCCTGATAGACCAGCTCACCCAGTCATATTTCTTAATAAGGGTGTCTAATAGGGATTTGGTGAAGTCAAGGTCAACACTGCCAGGTTTCTCCTGAAGATGGTGTTCCATGTCCAGTTTGGCCTGATCAGCAAAGTTTTCAGTGCAATCGTCCACAGCTGCTTTCATGCGGTTCTCAACATCTTCCATACGCTCCTGCCACTTCTTCACCATCTCATCCCCCACAACGCCTTCCTTGAGGCTGGCGTAACCCATGACAGCAATGATGCCCACCACAAAGAGCTTCTTAAGCCTGGCGCAGAAATCTTCTACTGCCCTTCTACTCCTTTGTTCTGTGGAAACCACTGTCTCCAGCATGGGGTCACCTGAGGTATTGTCCCCGGTAACGGCATTATAGAGCGCGTCCAGGTTCAAGTCTGCGTCCGTGTTCTCATAATGGCTGAGGAACTTCTCCATCTTCTTCTCTTTGAACTTGGGCTTGGCGTTGACAAAGTCCTGGAACTTTTCGTACTGGCTGAGCATTTGTGCCTCACGGTCAAAGTTCTGCTTATTCAAGGAGGTCCTCTGCAGCTCCAGGGCGATTTGGTCGATCTCAGCCTGGATGCCTTCCAGTTTCTGGTTGACCATGCTGAACTGCTCAGTCAGGTAGCGGGCGTCCTGCCCTTCCGGGTTGCTGAGGATCTCAGAGGAGGCTACGAACACGGCCTCAAGGACGGGATGGAGCTGGCCCACAGTGGCTGCCAGGACTGCAGAGGCCTGTCCCATGATCTCCACCCCCTTCTCGATCTTGCCCCTGTTCTGCACGAGCCATTCTGCCACACTGGTCATTTTGAGGGGTCTATCACAAAGTAACAATGGCCAACAAGGTCTTCAAAGAATCTCCGACTATGTTGATGTCTGAAAGAGAAAGAGGAACAAGAGGAACAAACCATAAAACTCTTGTGGAGGTTTGTTGAGGTGAAATAATACATTTGTTAAGGCAGCAATATCAGATTTTGTGTATTTTTTTCTTCTTCTAAGGATTAGCTAGCTATTAGTTTGAAAAAGTTTGTGTTGGAGATGACTCAATCATCATCATCTCCAGTGGTGTAAAGTACTTAAGTAAAAATAATTGAATGTACTACTTAAGTCATTTTTTGGGGTATTTGTACTCTACTATCTATATTTTTGACAACTTTTACTTTTACTTTACTACATTCCTAAAAAACATAATGTACTTTTTACTCCATACATTTTCCCTGACACCCAAAATTATTCGTTACATTTTGAATGCAGGACAGGAAAAGGGCCATAGAACATCCCTGGTCATCCCTATTGCCTCTGATCTCGCGGACTCACTAAACACACATGCTGCATTTGTAAATGATGTCTGATAAAAAAAAATGAAAATGGTGCCGTCTGGCTTGCTTAAAACCTTTTCTCAATAGGGGGGCGCCATTTCGACTTTGTAAAAATTAGTTCCCAAATTAAACTGCCTCGTACTCAATTCTTGCTCATACAATATGCATATTATTATTACTATTGGATAGAAAACACTCTCTAGTTTCTAAAACCGTTTGAATTATATCTGTGAGTAAAACAGAACTCATTTTGCAGCAAACTTCCTGTCAGGAAGTGAGAAATCTGAAATCGGGGGCTCTGTTCCAGGGTCAGTTTATTAATTTGCATGTAATCTATGGGTCTACATGCACTGCATACGCCTTCCCCTAGATGTCAGTAAGCAGTGAGAATTGGAATGGGGTGTCTAGGTAGATCTGAGGCCGAACAAGAGCTCTTGGAACCGGGTGTGCAGTCTTTTCTACGTTCGTCATGACGCGAGACAGACCTCAGGATTGCGTCCTGAAAAGCTGTTGTTATAGGCGCTAGATATATCCGGCTCTGATTTTATTCGATATACGTGTTAAAAACATCATAATGTAGTTATTTTAAACCGAGTTATATCAGTTTATATCAGTATATTGCGATTTTCGGGATTTTCTTTGTTCTGCGTTATGCTGAGTTGGACACGTCTGCACCACATGGCTAACGTTTGCTGCTAATTCCACAATTGAAGACGACCTTCTACAACCGAGCAACGATTATTCTGGACAAGATTCTGATGGAAGCTCATCAAATAGTAAGAACTATTTATGATGTTAATTAGTAATTTCTGTCGAAAAAGTTAAACTATTATTCCGCCATTAATTCCGGTGCGGTCTCGCTTTAACGCACGCTGTATGTTGTAGTAACGTTAATTTTAAAAATCTAACACAGCGGTTGCATTAAGAACTAATGTATCTTTCATTTGCTGTCCAACCTGTATTTTTTTGTCAAGTTTATGATTAGTTATTGATTAGATTAGGTGCCTCTCCCGAGATTTCTCCCGACATTTTGTTTGCAGTTTGGCTACTATTCTCATTGTATAACCACGATTTGTGCCGCTAAATATGCACATTTTCGAACAAACCATATATGTATTGTGTAATATGATGTTATAGGACTGTCATCTGATGGAGTTTGAGAAGGTTAGGGAAAAAATTCATATCTTTTTCTGGTTTATTCACTATCGCTAACGTTATGTTGAATGAATGGGGCTGTGTGGTAGGCTATTGTAGTAAGCTAATATATATATATTAGCTTACTGTGTTTTCGCTATATTGTGTTTTCGCTGTAAAACACTTAAAAAATGTGAAATATTGGCTGGATTCACAAGATGTTTGTCTTTCATTTGCTGTACACTGTGTATTTTTCATAAATGTTTTATGATGAGTATTTAGGTAATTCACGTTGGTCTCTGTAGTTATTCTAGCTGCTTTGGTGAGATTTTGTGATGGTGGCTGCAATGTAAAACTATGATTTATACCTGAAATATGCACATTTTTCGAACAAAACATATGCTGTACAATAAATATGTTACCAGACTGTCATCTGATGAAGTTGTTTCTTGGTTAGTGACTATTTATATCTTTATTTGGTTGAATTTGTGATAGCTACCTATGCAGTAAAAAAAATGGTGGGAAAAAAAAGTTGGGTCTTTTGCTATTGTGATTAGCTAATAGAAATACATATTGTGTCTTCCCTGTAAAACATTTTAAAAATCAGAAATGATGGCTGGATTCACAAGATATGTATCTTTCATCTGGTGTCTTGGACTTGTGATTTCATGATATTTAGATGCTAGTATTTACTTGTGGCGCTATGCTAGGCTATGCTAGTCAGCTTTTTTACTGATGAGGGTGCCTCCGGATCCGGGATGAGTACCAAGTAAAAGTTAATACAAGGAATTTGAAATGATTTATACTGTTACTTTTGATACTTAAGTATATTTTAGCAATTACATTTACTTTTGATACTTACATATTTTAAAAACAAATACTTTGGTTTACAACTTTTACTCAAGTTGTATTTTACTGGGTGACTTTCACTTTTACTTGAGCCCTTTTCTGTTAAGGTATCTTTACTTTTACTCAAGTATGAAAATTGGGTACTTTTTCCACCACTGATCGTATCCAACACAGAGAACATGAACAGCGTCTAACACAGATTACATCAGACAGTTGGAGTCAAATAGAACAAGCTACTCTCAGCAATAAAACAAATGGAGAACATGTTGCAAGAGTCTAGTTTCATGCCACACCCAGAGTCTCAGGTTTATGACAGGTTTATGACAGGACTCGATCACAGCTTAGGTGGCACTGACTCACTTCAAGACATGATTTAAAATAAACATACTGAATGTTTATGGCGACTCAGAGCAAACATCAAAAGCAGTGTGGGTACTCTCGCTTTATGATGTGGAGACTTGCGCAACACTGCAGTGCTGGCTTTTTGGAGTTGAATTGACAGGCCTAACAATAGCCAAGACCCAAATCAAACACAGATGTCTACAACCTGGGAAAAAAGGGGATTTACTTTGTGAACATATGATTTTCAATGTAAAATACACAAAAGAGATGAGCTCACACATATCTCATTCCCCTGAGGCAATATCCACTACAGAAAAAAGGCACACCCAGAAGGAAACAAAATCCCCACTGCACTTGTTCTGTAATGAAAAACACACTTTTCTCCCACACACTAAAATGTAGGTTAATTGAAATGCAATTGGGTCATTGAATTCACAGCAACTCCATGTACAATGTAGCATCAGTCATCATTTTTTAAATGAAAAACACGAAATACAGATTCATATGTACACCCATTTATCATGAGCTTACCAGTAATTGCTGGATGACAAGCTGAATGGTGTCATTTTACATGCGTTCCCAAGGACTACCACTGTACTAATTACATCAGTCCTATTAAATAAGCTAACATCACCAGTTATTGCTATCCCATTTTTAAGTTACACAATGTCCAAAGAATTGTGTTCAGAGTATATTAAATAATTGGAATTTTGATGTATTTTGTAGAATTCACTTGTGACTCATCACCACATTGGACTGAAAGCATTTTAATAAAAAATAATAGTGAAGAAAAATACTTACTGAGAAATTGTCCTGGTTTAGAATATGTCAAGTCTTCACTTGTAAAACAAAAATAGTTGACTGTGAGAATGGTAATCCAAGGGTACAATTAAGAGGAAGAAAAAGGCGAGCCCCAAACTATTTTTGTAACCAACAGGAGGTATTTTGCCTTCTTTTCAATATCACTCAACTTCTCTCAAATCCTTTGAACATAGGAGTGCTGAATAAAATCGTATTTCTACCGATTATTTTCCATTCTACTGGGGGAAGAAACAAGCCTAAAGAACTCTTATTGAGACCACATCCTTAAGTCATGAGATACCAGCAAGACCACATCCATTAACAATTATATCCCAACATCTCAAATTGCACTTGAATTTCACCTGTTTGTCTTGTCAGTGCACAAACAAAGTGGATCTTTCAAAACCAGTTCCTCACTTTTTCATATGTCTCAGAGGTAGCCTATACTTCTCAAACAAGATCAGTTAGTCAAAGGATAGAACATCTGGGTAAATACAACTTGACAACCCTTGATGGTAATTCAAACTGTCTAGCAAGATAGAGCACGATAAAGAAAAGAGGAAGAAACTCACCTCTGATAGTTCAATAAAGTATACGGGGGGTGCAGTCCAGTTATCCAACAGTCCAACTGTGCCTCTGAGCACCAGCCTCCTAGTGTTGGGATGTATATGTAGTCTCTCTCTCTCTCTCTTCTCTGTCTCTCTCTCTGTCTCTCTCCCTCGTCACTCCCCCGTTGGAACTCCTCCATCCCCTCTCTGCATTCCAACAGGAACCCACTCTGAGGGATGAGGGGCAGGCACTGAGACAGATAACATCTTGTAAACATTGCCCATGCAAGGACACCACTGCCATTCACATAGGGTGTGAAGGATTGTGTGTGTGTGTGTGTGTGTGTGTCTGTGTCTGTGTGCGTGTGTATGTCCAAGCGTTCAAGTGAGTAAGAGAGCCACAAACAAAACCCTGCTTGTTGTGTCTCTATCTATGGCCACTGCTTCCTGCCTCTTTTAACAGTGTTCCTGCTAAATGCCACTGAGTTCTGTAAAGTTAGCATGACGTTTTACAGATAAGCAATTGCAGTTCCCTAAACAGAGGCAGTTCTTAGTATTTTCAAAACAGCACACATAAGGGACATCAGAGCTAAAACGTGTGTAATTTTGAACTCTTTTAACCTTGGAAATGCATTATCACTGACGGCAAGCTTTTGGACATTTGAATTGAGGCGTAGTAATGGAGTTGGAATACACCCTGCAGCTGCAGTGCTCTCAGAGTCACTCCATCACAGTGCTGAGCAGAGCAGTGAAAGGACCTCTGTGTCTCTGCATCCACACCATGGGAGACAGAGCTCACCCACTGTCTTTGTGCTTCAGCTCTGACCGTGACACACACTGTCTGATATGACCAATCAGTCCAGTTAACACTGAAGAGAAGAAAGAGGCGGAGATAGAAGAAGAGGAGAAGAGGTTATGTGTCGTGACGTCAGGGCGGTCAGTCATATTGAGGAGGATTTGGTACCCCCAGTGTTTTTTGTGTCTCCCTGTATCGTCCCACTGTCAGATGTCGCACTATGCTAACTCATTACCATCGGAAAGGGGAGGATATGTTTCGCAGGGACTCAACGGTATGTGGCGTGATGGGTAGTATTGACTGACGCTGGGAAACATGCTGACTAGGAGGTGTCAGTGTGATGAAGCAAAGCTTACTTCCTGAATCCTACTTCCCAAATATTCCACATTACGTAATTTGAGATGTCCCCTATCCTGTCAAAAATTACAGTTCACTATCCAGTGTCCTAAAATCCTAAATCATTCATCCATTACCCATTTACCAGCCGGTTTTGTGGTTCATTTTTGAAGAAAATAGAACTGAAAACTACAGATTGGAAACTTCAGAAAGATTCCATCACACGTAAAATGGTATCAATGGAAAATAAGGCCTCATTTAAATATACATGGCCTTTGAAGGGGATTTAAGCACACAAGGTGGAACAATGGTAAAGTCATTAAAATATTAAATCAACTTAACATTCCTGTTCAACAACTTTAATGTTAATAAACAGGTTGAATAAGCATTGTTTCTCTTATTATTTTTTGTGCATAGTGAATCTGCAGACATTATGGCACACTTTGAACCTCTTTGTCTTCTCTTCGATGATCCTTGTATGCCGGTTTAGTCTATATAACTAAAATCTCAACAGAATCTCATGATTGATGGTGAGGCACAGAGGCACATGTCCAAATGCTTATGCTGCTAGCCCTAATAATTCCAGACTTGAATAGGATGTACAGTATATTTTCTGAAATGAAAGTGTAAGGGAAATGTTAATGTTTGTGCTATTTCTGTGTTCTATTCATGTGCTGTTCTAAATAACCAATTTCTGTGTTCATGCAAGTGGCTGACTGTACAAATCCTCACTATTAGTAGCTGCAATTTGGCAGTACGCCCAGATCTTGTTTTGAGAACGAACAAGAAATCTCAGTTTCAAGGTCTCAGCTTAGAGAGAAAGAAGCCTCGTGAGGTATTTGGTCTGTCACATGTAATGAACCAGTTTTGGTCTGTCACATGGATGAAACAAAACGGTAATGATTAATCCATTATGCAAAATTATGCAAATATAACTTGTCTGTGTATAGCCGTATATAAGACAACTGCTGGGTCTGCCCAGGCAGAGCTCCTGATTGACATGTTTACCATGGTGCATTGAGTTGGTTGGAACCTCTCCAGCGCTCTGACAATAAAAAATTATTCATTAAGATTGACTTCGAGTGCCCCTATGTAAGAATTTCCACGACAAAATGTTATAGAAGAAGAGGGGGTAAAGTTGATGCAAGGCTGTGTTTGGGCAATAAATATACCTATTTTTGCATAATGGGGATAGACATGATGTCCATGGTCTATAATTTGTTAATGTTAAGAGAGGACTTAGCACCCGTCATTCCTGGATTTGAGCAACTCTCATGGGAAAACAAATGTGGGTTGGAATGACAGTTACCTAGAAAAAGGGTTGAGCAACAAAAATGAAAGTGCTTCTCAGGCATAGTGGGTGCTATGAGACGTGAGATACAGCTGGAGGCTCCAAGGTTGGGTCACAGCCAGATACTGTAGGTGCATCAACATCATATGTCTGTATCATCAACATATGTGAGTGCTAATATGAGCATAAACTGTGATACCACAATATAATATCACTTCATGGCATGGTATACTGCTTAGTTATTAGGTCACTTATGTCATGTACAGGTGATCACTTTGTTGTCGCTGAGAATTTTCCTGCACCGCATTCAAATAAGCCTCGTGATTTACATAAATTCACTGAAAACCCACAGTTTTCCTTCTCTCTCGCTTGAACAAACGCTAAAGCACCAGACAGAATAAATGTCCTACTACTGTAGATCCTACGACTGCAACATTTAAATGTACAAAAATGTATCCGAAATGCAGCCATACACAATAACAACCATCATTTTATATAGCTTAATAAGACAAGATAGATATTGGTCTCCACTACATACAAGTATATCTGAAATGCAGCTGTAGGCTACACCTAAACTATAGCCTAATGTAGCATGTTAAAACTATTTTCCCGTTACAAATCATCACTTCCTGCAGCAGGATTATTTTATACCTGAGATGGAACTGGACAAATTAAGATCCGACATCCCACTTGGCACAACTTGTTGAATCAACGTTGCTTCAAGGTAATTTGTCAAGGTATTGTGACATGGAAATTTCAACCACAGGATTATGTCATCATGGTAACCAAATTCCAACAGACAAATACGTTGAATTTGTACCTTACTGTATATCCGCGATCAGAAAAAAAACAATAAACTGGTCAGCAGCAACTGGATAATTTATCTACTTACAGATATTCATTTGGTCTCCCATCCAAGATTATAACCAAGCCCTGCTTATACACTGCTCAAAAAAATAAAGGGAACACTTAAACAACACAATGTAACTCCAAGTCAATCACACTTCTGTGAAATCAAACTGTCCACTTAGGAAGCAACACTGATTGACAATAAATTGCACATGCTGTTGTGCAAATGGAATAGACAAAAGGTGGAAATTATAGGCAATTAGCAAGACACCCCCCAAAACAGGAGTGATTCTGCAGGTGGGGACCACAGACCACTTCTCAGTTCCTATGCTTCCTGGCTGATGTTTTGGTCACTTTTGAATGCTGGCGGTGCTCTCAATCTAGCGGTAGCATGAGACGGAGTCTACAACCCACACAAGTGGCTCAGGTAGTGCAGTTCATCCAGAATGGCACATCAATGCGAACTGTGGCAAAAAGGTTTGCTGTGTCTGTCAGCGTAGTGTCCAGAGCATGCAGGCGCTACCAGGAGACAGGCCAGTACATCAGGAGACGTGGAGGAGGCCGTAGGAGGGCAACAACCCAGCAGCAGGACCGCTACCTCCGCCTTAGTGCAAGGAGGTGCACTGCCAGCGCCCTGCAAAATGACCTCCAGCAGGCCACAAATGTGCATGTGTCAGCATATGGTCTCACAAGGGGTCTGAGGATCTCATCTCGGTACCTAATGGCAGTCAGGCTACCTCTGGCGAGCACATGGAGGGCTGTGCGGCCCCACAAAGAAATGCCACCCCACACCATGACTGACCCATCGCCAACCCGGTCATGCTGGAGGATGTTGCAGGCAGCAGAACGTTCTCCACGGCGTCTCCAGACTCTGTCACGTCTGTCACATGTGCTCATGTGCTCAGTGTGAACCTGCTTTCATCTGTGAAGAGCACAGGGCGCCAGTGGCGAATTTGCCAATCTTGGTGTTCTCTGGCAAATGCCAAACGTCCTGCACGGTGTTGGGCTGTAAGCACAACCCCCACCTGTGGACGTCGGGCCCTCATACCACCCTCATGGAGTCTGTTTCTGACCGTTTGAGCAGACACATGCACATTTGTGGCCTGCTGGAGGTCATTTTGCAGGGCGCTGGCAGTGCACCTCCTTGCACAAAGGCGGAGGTAGCGGTCCTGCTGCTGGGTTGTTGCCCTCCTACGGCCTCCTCCACGTCTCCTGATGTACTGGCCTGTCTCCTGGTAGCGCCTGCATGCTCTGGACACTACGCTGACAGACACAGCAAACCTTTTTGCCACAGTTCGCATTGATGTGCCATCCTGGATGAACTGCACTACCTGAGCCACTTGGGTGGGTTGTAGACTCCGTCTCATGCTACCACTAGAGTGAGAGCACCGCCAGCATTCAAAAGTGACCAAAACATCAGCCAGGAAGCATAGGAACTGAGAAGTGGTCTGTGGTCCCCACCTGCAGAATCACTCCTGTTTTGGGGGGTGTCTTGCTAATTGCCTATAATTTCCACCTTTTGTCTATTCCATTTGCACAACAGCATGTGCAATTTATTGTCAATCAGTGTTGCTTCCTAAGTGGACAGTTTGATTTCACAGAAGTGTGATTGACTTGGAGTTACATTGTGTTGTTTAAGTGTTCCCTTTATTTTTTTGAGCAGTGTATTTGTCACTGACTATTACCAATGTGCTATCGTGAGAATGATTACTGAGAGATCTCTTAATAACTAAATAGATTCCCTGTTGCTATCAAAGTCATTTCAAAGGGTAGGTTTAACAGAGCAAATTAAATGTAATCATACTTTATAAGTCATATATCATCAATATTTAGGCCTATATAGCATTTGCGAAGTCATCAACAGCTATTGTTTCAATTCAACCCAGGGTTCATCAAAAAATAGACAATAGGCTACATAACACTGAGTATACCTGTAACATCCTGACCAGAGTTCTATGTGTTTTGCTTGTTTAGTGTTGGTCAGGACGTGAGCTGGGTGGGAATTCAATGTTGTGTGTCTAGTTTGTCTGTTTCTATGTCCAGCCTAATATGGTTCTCAATCAGAGGCAGATGGTAATCGTTGTCCCTGATTGAGAATCATATATAGGAGGCTTGTTTTGTGTTGGGATTTTGTGGGTGTTTGTTTCCTGTCTCTGTGGTTGTCTGCACCAGATAGGTCTGTCTCGGTTTTTGCACATTTTGTTATTTTGTATGTTGTTTGTAGTGTTTCACTTGTTCTTTTATTAAACATGTTAAACACTAGCCGCGCTGCACTTTGGTCCTCTCCTTCACCTATGGAAGAAAGCCGTTACAATACAAAACATTAGGAACACCTTCCTAATATTGAGCGGTGTGTGGACTTGAGTAGCATGTACAGTATATTTCCTTAAATGAACGGTTATCAAAGACGGTTGTGTCTTATCATGTTGAATGACTTTTGAAATAGAAGATTAGCTCAATGATATTGACTTTACTTGATCTTTCTGACCTTGGCCTCCAGCTATAGTGTTTCCTCTTTGTCACAAGATGTCACTTTAGTTCACTGGAAAGCCCCCAGTGTCTCATCCAAGACAGCATGTACCACTTTGCAGGAGAGGGGGTAAAATTGATGCAGGGTGGTGTTTGGGCAATAAATGTACACTTTTTTTTTGCATAATGTGGATAGACATGATGTACTTGTTCTATAAATAGTTTGTCCTGAATATGGTTGGGTGAGGGAAAACTGTAAGAGTCTTTCACGTCATGATGAGAGGTGTGTGAATTTCACACTACCCCCTAATTGACACAATAGTCTATAGTCTATAGTCCACAATAGTTTGTGGATTATTGTTGCAACTGAAAATATTATACAGTCATTTACTATGCAGCCTTTGAGAAACACGTCAAAACTGTTTGCTGTTTATATAAAAGGAAACCGTCCTTTATTCCGCATGACCACAGTTGTGTTACTTGGAATGAGGGATTACTATGCAAACAAAAAGTTGTTACTTTTCAGAGAGGATTTAGCACTCGTCACCCCGGATTTGAGCAACTCCCATGGGAAAACAAATGTGGGTTGGAATGACAGTTTACTAGAGAAATGGTTGAGCAACAAACACGAAAGTGCTTCTCAGGCATAGTGGGTGCTATGAGACGTGAGATAAAGCCTGAGGCTCCAAGGTTGGGTCACAGCCAGACACTGTAGCTGCATCAACTGTGTAATCAACATACATTACCTTCAGAAAGTATTCACACCCCTTGACGTTGTCCACATTTTGTTGTGTTACAGCCTGAATTTAAAATAGATTCAATTTGATTTTTTTGTCACTGGCCTAAACATAATACCCCATAATGTCAAAGTGAAATTATGTTTTTAGAATTTTTTACTAATTAATACAAAATTAAAAAGCTGAAATGTCTTGAGTCAATAACTATTCAACCACTCATTTTTGGCAAGCCTAAATAAGTTCAGGAGTAAAAAATGTCTTAACAAGTCACACAATAACCTACATGGACTCTGTACCCCACACATACAATTATCTGTAAGGTCCCTCAGTTGAGCAGTGAATTTCAAACACAGATTCAACCATAAAGACCAGGGAGGTTTTCCAATGCCTCGCAAAGAAGGGCACCTATTGATAGATGGTAAAAAAGCAGCATTGAATATCCATTTGAGTATGGTGAAGTTATTAATTACACTATGGATGGTGTATCAATACACACAGTCACTACAAAGATACAGGCATCCTTCCTAACTCAGTTGTTGGAGAGGAAGGAAACCGCTCAGGGATTTCACTATGATGCCAATCATGACTTTAAAACAGTTACAGAGTTTAATGACTGTGATAGAGAAAACTGGTAATGGGTCAACAACATTATAGTTAGATACAGTTATACGTGTACCAGTGTTGTGTTCCAGAATGTTCATTTGTTTTACAGACAGACAATCTTACACCATACAAGTTGCAAAAGTAGAACATGCAATGGTATCATTCTCAAAGGACAAGGTAAAAAACTGAAACAATTTGACGGATATGTATTGTATTTTATCACTGCTAAAGTTCTGGAGTGACTGGTTGTACATACAGTATATGTGCATGTAAGAGAGTGAGAGGTGAGTGTGTGTGGGGTGAGTGAGAGTAAAGAGAGAGAGAGAGAGAGAGAGAGCTAAAGTGAGAAAAAAGAGAAAAAGAGAGAACAGAGAGAGCGAACCAAGAGGGCACATGTTTTACAGAGCACAGATCAATATACAGATTACAACTTTAATTTGCTAATGGTTTTGTGTACAGACAAATAAAAGGAAGCCCGGGGGACTATTTATAGTCCTGCTACAGGGAACCACCCAGACTGAGGTTAAAGCTGGTTCTCTTCTGTACATGTGACATTTTCCCTGAAAGTCTACTGTCAAATTAGGAATCCACACAGCCAGTTATGATGTGGATTGTTTAGATGGGGATTCTATGTAGATTCCAAACTATTACTTCCCGTGTGTTGACGATCATAGATCGCTGATGTGTGGTTTCCTGATTCCCTTCCTCCATTTTCTCTTTCTCATGCTTTCTCTCACACTCCCTATACTCCCCGGGGGGAAGGCCTCTTAGTACAAAAGTGGAACTACTCTGTGTGTAGTTGGGGGAGGAGGGTAAGTGTGGGGGAGGAGAGAAAACAAGAAGTTCTGGCTCTTATCTCCTAGAGAGAGAGAAAGAGAGAACTTTTGTGAGTGTAATGTTAACTGTTCATTTTTGATTGTTTATTTCACTTTTGTATATTATCTATTTAATTTGCTTTGGCAATGTAAACATGTTTACAATAAAGCCCATTGAATTGAATTGAGAGTGAGCGAGAGAGTGAGTGAGTGAGTGAGTGAGTGAGTGAGTGAGTGAGTGAGTGAGTGAGTGAGTGAGTGAGTGAGTGAGTGAGTGAGTGAGTGAGTGAGTGAGTGAGTGAGTGAGTGAGTGAGTGAGAGAGAGAGAGAGAGAGAGAGAGAGAGAGACTGCCCACAAAATGAGGTGGAAACTGAGCTGCACTTTCTAACCTCCTGCCAAATGTATGACCATATTAGAGACACATATTTCCCTCAGATTACACAGATCCACAAAGAATTCGAAAACAAACCCAATTTTGATAAACTCTTAAATCTACTGGGTGAAATACCACAGTGTGCCATCACAGCAGCAAGATTTGTGACCTGTTGCCACAAGAACCAACCAGTGAAGAACAAACACCATTGTAAATACAACCCATATTTATGTTCACTTATTTTCTCTTTTGAACTTTAACTATTTGCACATTGTTACAACACTGTATATAGACCTTATATGACATTTGAAATGTGTTTATTCTTTTGGAACTTCTGTGAGTGTAATTTTTACTGTTAATTTGTATTTTTTATTTAACTTTTGTTTGTTTTCTACTTCACTTGCTTTGGCAATGTTAACATATGTTTCCCATGCCAATAAAGCCCTTGAATTGAATTGAATTGAGAGAGAGCATATATATATAGAGAGAGAGAGGGCATAGAGAGAGAAAAAGGGCATAGAGAGACAGCCATGACACAGACAAATCTGCTGAGATTCTTGGCTGCTGACGTGATGTATGAACCGCTATGAGGAGAGGAATTTGTCTGGGGGAGGTCGAGGCTATACTACTAACACAAACTTCATGGGGCCTTGAGGTTAGAGCACTGAGGGCATGAGGGGAGACCGGAAGTGTTGCCCAACATGAGGGAACTGTTTGAGGCAGGGCAGATGGTAAAAACACATGTTTTGTATTCACTGGACACACTTTCTCTATGGCGTTAAAGATGTGTTCTACAGACATTCCATACACTATTTCATAGAGTCCCAAATACCACTACTCCTAGCTGAGCACTCACAAGACTACAGCCCCAACCTCTAAATGCAGATCGTCCAGCCAGGAGAGAGACCTTTTAGAGAGTTGATCCTGAGTGCTGGGCTGGACCTGTAGCTGTGTGTCACTGAACAAATCTTTTGATGCTTTTTATCAGATTGGCCCACTTAATAGAGCAGCGGGCTGGTCGATGGTCCACTCCGATGGGTAACAACATTATCCTGGCTGGGATTGGCAGAGACAGCCAGGCAGAGCCATTCTGCCATTGATCCAGACCCTCCAGGGCCAATCTGATGCTGCCCTCCATCAAATCACTCATTTGTTTATGATATATTTATATTAGCTGCGATCTCTAAACAGGCATTTGGATCTACTAGATAGAGTTTATTAGAATGTCTAAGCAGGTTAAAATATTAAGTCCAACAAACCTGTTGCTGATTGTTCGTTAATGTCTCTTAACATTAGGGGGCTCAGCCATTCTGTGCAAACAACATGATGGATTTTGTGTCCTGTCTACTCAATGCTGAATGTCACAGAGTGGAAGTATATAGGCATAGATTCCAAAGGAAATGTCAGCTGTTGCTTCTTTTCTATTTCATCCATATCTAGGAGCGATTTGGAGATGGAAGACAGGGATCAATACTCTGACATTCAATAGTGCCACTGGTTACATCAGCTACATGTCATCAGCTACATGTGGTCCTGTTGAATTATGTGAATCTTTGAATACTTTATGGAAGTGAAAGTAAAAATCAAGCAGTTTCAGGTTTTGAAAGGTTTATCATTTTACCACATATTGCAAATAATCTGGTATTAAATGTCAAACATAGTCATGCACAATATATGTTAAATAGCGTCAAATTGTAATGCTAACTACTTTGAGACAACTGTAGATTGTGGAGAATCACCATAAAAAAACTGTAATTCTGAGAGTCTTAGAAATGACTGTTGATCTGTTTGTTGATAGCGCCCTCTGTCGTCAGAGTAGCACTTCTCATTCATGATGGAGAAATCCAGATAATCTTTTTAAACAGATGAACAAGATAACATTGGCTCCTTCACCGCAAAGCAGATTCCCTCAATAGAGCAGCCTAGCAAATAGATGCTTTTGTCGTTCCACAGTGGCAGTTGGAATTGACGTGCTATCAAAGGGAAAGCTCTTTACACAGGAGTAGAGCTCCATGGATCAATAGATGTTACCCAGGAAAGCACACAGAACCACTAATGAATACAAGAGGTTCCATGGGCTTATGCTGTATGGTTTCTGCAATAACAGCCGAACTAACCACCAACCTACAGTAGAGATAAACAGACCATGGACAGTAACAACATGGCTCCAATCCTGTATTAAAAAACATAAACAACAAAACACAAACTCAAATAACCTAGGAATCTTGAAGTTGCAATTATTTCAATACTTGCCTTCGGAAAGTATTCAGAACTCTTGATTTGTTCCACATTTTGTTACGTTACAGCCTTATTCTAAAATGTATTACATTGTTTGTTTTCCTCGTCAATCTACACACAATACCCCACAATGACAAAACAAAAACAGTGAAATATCACATTTACATAAGTATTCAGACCCTTTAATCAGTACTTTGTTGAAGCACCTTTGGCAGCGATTACGGCCTTGAGTCTTCTTGGGTGTGACGCTACATGCTTGGCACACCTGTATTTGGGGAGTTTCTCCCATACTTCTCTGCAGATCCTCTTAAGCTCTGTCAGGTTGGATGGGGAGCATTGCTGCAAAGCTATTTTCAGATCTCTCCAGAGTTGTTAGATCAGGTTCAAGTCAGGGCTCTGCCTGGCCTACTCACAGACATCCAGAGACTTGTCCTTAAACCACTCATGCGTTATCTTGGCTGTGTGCTTAGGGTCCTGTTGGAAGGTGAACCTTCGCCCTAGTCAGAGGTCCTGAGCGCTCTGGAGCAGGTTTTCATCAAGGATCTCTGTGTACTTTGCTCTGTTCTTTGCTTTGATCCTGACTAGTCTCCCAGTCCCTGCCTCTGAAAAACATCCCCACAGCATGATGCTGCCACCACCATGCTTCACCGTAAGGATGGTGCCAGGTTTCCTCCAGACGTGTCGCTTGGAATTCAGGCCAAAGAGTCCAATCTAAGTTTCATCAGACCAGATAATCTTTTATCTCATGGTCTGAGAGTCTTTAGGTGCCTTTTGGCAAACTCAAAGCGGGCTGTCATGTGCCTTTTGCTGAGGAGTGGCTTCCATCTGGCCACTATACCATAAAGGCCTGATTGGTGGAGTGCTGCAGAGATGGTTGTCCTTTTGGAAGGTTCTCCCATCTCCACAGAGGAACTCTGGAGCTCTGTCAGAGTGACCATCGGGTTCTTGGTAACCTCCCTGACCAAGGCCCTTCTCCCCCGATTGCTCAGTTTGGCCGGACGTACAGCTCTAGCAAGAGTCTTGGTGGTTCCAAACTTCTTCCATTTAAGAATGATGGAGGCCACTGTGTTCTTGGGGACCTTAAATGCTACAGAAATGTTTTGGTACCCTTCCCCAGATCTGTGCCTCGGCACAATCATGTCCCGGAACTCTACGTACAATTCCGCGAACTCATGGCTTGCTGTTTGCTCTGACATGCAGAGCAGGCACACACATATATATATATATATATATATATATATATATATATATATATATATATATATATATATATATATATATATATATATATATATAGGTGTGTGCCTTTCAAAATCATGTCCAATCAATTGAATTCAAGTTGTAGAAACATCTCAAGGATGATCAATGGAAACAGGATGCACCTGAGCTCAATATCGAGTCCAGTAGCAAAGTGTCTGAATACTTATGTAAAGAAGGTATTTCTAAAAAACTGTTTTCACTGTGTCATTATGGGGTATTTTGAGTAGATTGCTGAGGATTTAAAAAATGTAATCCATTTTAGAATAAGGCTGTAATAACGTAACAAAATGTGGAAAAAGTCAAGGGGTCTGAATACTTTCCGAAGGCACTGTATATATTATAGCATGCTATGCTAGGCTGCATGAAGAGCACAATTACGTCCAGGGATGCCATGTTTACCCCAACTTCCCATCCTTCTGAGGAAAAGTTGGTAATGCAATTCAACTTTTTTGCATTGCATTTCACCAGTGGTCTGCAGGACGGGTTTGTGGTGTGTTTGAAGAGAAGTGCTCTTTTATGGTGACTATTTGACACACCGATTGGTCTGCAGCAATCTGTTTTCAACACCACCTGTTTTTAAATGGTGGTAAATGTATGATCAATGAGACCCTTCTTATGGAACTCATACCCTTGACTATGAAACTCAACCTTCAGAGAGTAGCAATGTTATCCCTTAAATAAAGCCATCCAAGTAAACAAGAAATATCCTAACCCCCGTTTTCCTCACACAGCCCATAGACACAGTAAGAGAGGGTGCATGGAAGACACGGGGATGATTAAAATAGATATATTTCCTACTGCACTGTATATTACAGACTGCACTCAATGAATTTTGACAGGCTTGATTTACGATAGCGTAGCACTGAGGCTAAAGCCCTAGCAGAACCATACAGCTACTCCACCGACCCAGAACTGCTGGCCGTCTCCACCGCTCTCCACCTCCAACATGACAAATGAGTGATTCCATTATGCTGATCCAAGCACTTTGGAGCTCGTCTTCAGGATATTAGCGCAGCCAAAGGTTATTCATAGACTATCAAACCAAAGCTGTGGACAGGAAACGCTGACTTATGTGTAAATATCAATTCAATTAGTATGCCATTCAACCCCTTATGGGGGCGCAGTCTGTGAGTTTCCCTGCAGAGTAACACAGATAAAATGACAAATTCAGATATCGCTATTGGACATTTACAAATAAGATTGATAACCTTGTTACAGACCAAAACACACATTTATGAGCCACATCACTATTACATCTTAAAGGGGCAATCAGCAGTTCCTACATACATTTTTGGACTTATAAAGTAATGATGTGTACCCACTGATTCTTAAAGAACATAACTTATAAATGCCTCATAAGCTAAGTTCAACTGTTGTACACCATCAGAACCTAAAATATAAGCATGTTTTACTTCAATGTTTTTCAACAAAGTAAATGTAAACAAACACTATAAAGCCTCAAAACATGGTTAAAATTATAATGATTATATACAGTGGGGAGAACAAGTATTTGATACACTGCCGATTTTGCAGGTTTTCCTACTTAAAATGCATGTAGAGGTCTGTAATTTTTATCATAGGTACACTTCAACTGTGAGAGACGGAATCTAAAACAAAAATCCAGAAAATCACATTGTATGATTTTTATTTATAAATCATCATAATCTGATTATAGATTTGGTGAATGCACAATTACACCTTTTTTATTCACTGAAATGTTATGAAACTAATTACACAAAACAATAGAATTTAACGGCATTTATTTGCAGTTTAATAAAACACATATCCTATTTTTCAATGTCTTTGTAGCATGCAGCAGCCAGTCTCGAAAGATGACTTCTGACTGATGCATAAAGTTGTGGGAGCTGCACAATAAGGCAAATTTCACATTAAACAAGTGCTTCATGAAGTTATGCAGGTAAGACAATATCTTATGTCTCAGACAGATGGCATACTCATCTTAAAATATTTCAATTTTGGTCCACTGACTCAGGGGAGGGGAGTGTGGGGGGAAACCTGTTTTTCTGGCTGGCATGGGCACATACCACAGAGGTGAAGCCTATATCTGTGTGTGCTGTCTCGATGTCTCCTCTTTGACAGTGCAGTGGCCTAAAAACAAAAGCAGACGTTTAAGTAAGCCTACTGTCATAGTAACATATTTGACCAAATCATGTATTTTTCATTTAGGCCCACCATGAGAACCATAGGCCTATACATTGATTTAATAATACAGTGAGGTAAACACCAGGCCCTCTGGTGGAAATATACACACTTAGAAAAAAGGGTTCCAAAAGGGTTCTTCGGTTGTCCCCATAGGAGAACCCTTATTGGTTCCATGTAAAACCCTCTGTAGAAACGGTTACCTTTCCTTACCTGGAAACAATAAAGGGTTCTTCAAACTGTTCTCCTATTGTATGGGGACAGCCAAAGAACCCTTTAAGATTGTAGATGGCACCTTTTTTCAAAAAGTGCAGGCACAGCATCTTCACAGTATTACATTCACTTATATGGCATCATGTGTGGGTGCCTACAGTAGCAGTGTTACCAAATGTTTACTTATCAGGATTCCATGTCTATTCTGACACCTAGAGGTATGAAGTAATACTACAGCAGGGGTCTCCAACCCTGTTCCTGTAGAGCTACCCTCCTGTAGGTTTTCGCTCCAACCCAAGTTGGAACTAACCTGGTTCAGCTTATCAACCAGCTAATTATTAGAATCAGGTGTGCTAGGTTAGGGTTGGAGTGGAAACATGCAGGAAGGTAGCTCTACAGGAACAGAGATGGAGAGACATGTACTACAGCCACTACCCGATTGGCTTTATTCAACACATGGGTCCAATCCCCAAAGGACCCCTAGACCCTATACCATACCCTATGCACTTGTGGAGGTCTGATCATATTAGACATCTGCAATCAATATGGTAATAGCTCCACCTTGCCCACTGATAGGCTAAGTGGAAGTTTCACCATATTGCTTATCAGCCTTATAGGAATCAAATCATCTCAGATATCAGCAAGTGCATAGGGTCTAGGGGTCCATTTGAGAAATATGAAAGGAGCAAAGCCCAGGTAAAAAGTTAGATGACAACCCGCCTCAGTCGTCTGACAACCTACCGCTGGGATAGAGTTGTATTTTTCAGCGAGACAATTACACACATTTTAATTCCCAAAGCACACCAGAATGGCTTCCTAAGATGTCAAGTGGTCTAGTCTCAGTCTCAGAACTTGAGACATTTTGACAAAAACACTGGATATATGTTGCCGCAGGGTTGTGCAAAGTTGGTGTTTCCTCCAAGTATTAACTAAGGGGGTGGAGACTTATCCAATTATGATATTTCTGTTTATTTTGTATTTGTTTTGAAACATTTCTACAACTTTTTTCACTTTGAAAATGTGGAGTAGGTTGTGTAGATCTGTAGGAGGGGAAAATCAGGTTTGCTTCTAGATATGAATTTAATCCCTTTTTTTTATAACATTTTGATGCCTTAAAATGGTAACTTCCTATTCCATGCTAAAAAAAATGTTTTATTATAGTATTTTCTACTAATACAATTGCTCAGAGAAAGAGATTGTCTCAAAAAGATATGGTAAAAAAATATTGATACCCCTGTTTTCAATACTTTAACAGCCTCCTGTTGATAATTTTTCTAATTATATTATATTGTCTTTTTTTTAATCAAAGTACAAATAATTTTAGACCTGACTGTATGTATTTCCCCTCATCATCATTTCTCCTTTGCCAAGATAATCCATCCACCTGAAAGATGTGGCAAATCAAGAAGCTGATTAAACAGCAGGATCATTACAGAGGTCCACCTTGTGCTGGAGACAATAAAAGGCTACTCTAAAATGTAGTTGGGTCAATGCGGTTTCTGTCTGAACGTTCGAGAGAACCACTTTCGCCTCCATAGCAGTGGTTGACACTTCCACATTGTGCTGTTTATTTCTGAATGTTTTCAAAAACCTATGAAGCAATTTTTTGACACCTCAACACAGTACAGTGTACTGTGTATGGCTCTGCAGTTGACTACCTTAACATCATTGGTTTACATTCCATCTAAGAACTTAAAGAATTAATAACAAAACACCATATGTGCTAATGTCTTTTTTAAATTCAGTGCAAAAAAGTATTTACTTAAAACCAAGGATACTGTATATAAGATTATCATAAAGCATGCATTCAGACTCATTTCTGAAAGTAAACTTGACAGTTGGCAGTGGAAAATAGAAAACATAAGGACTGAATTGCAACACTGCTCATTGCAAAAAATTCTAATATCTAGATTTAATTAATTCCATTCATTGACAAAGGAATTGCCCACCACCCAAAAGGAAATTACTATTATTTTAAAATTGAAAGAAGACTACTAGTAGTCTCCAAAAACCTTTAACCTTAAAGCCCTCATGCCAACCTGACCCTGGGAGTGGATGAGGATCAGTTCCCTTCACACTGGGCCAGCGCATCAATCATCTTGGCCTGAATCTTCTCCATCCTGGGGGCCCATTTCTCCCTGACTTCAACCTCATCTTCCTCTGTGACCACCGTATATGCCATTAGTGTCATCAGGCCCATTTGAAAGACATTAGCCAGTTGGGAACACTTTTTCTCCATGACGTCTCGGTTTTGCTTGTAGTGCTCGATGTACACTTTCAGCAAACCTCTTTGTTCAAAAGTTTTCTCCTCTTCTATGACACTGTCGTAGTACGTTTTTAGAGGAAGGTCACACTGGTCTCTCTCATAGACGTCCTGGAAATCTTTCATGTATCCCTCTCTTCCCTCAGGGTCTTTTTGGATCTGTTCCACCATGGTGTTGAGGGCGGTGTACTGGTGCTTGATATCCTCTTCATACTTGCCGTACTTCTCATTGACCTCGTCCAGGTGAATCTGCTTCAGAATCTGCTGGTTTGTCTTGGAGATTCTTTCCAGCGTGGCGTGGATTTGATCGAATTCTTTGGCGTTCTGTTCTTGGGTGAGGTCTTTGGCGACCAGGCCCTTTGTCACCTTCACCACTGCAGTGACTGTGTTGAAGAGTGGGTTGATGGTGGTGGCGAAGGAGGAGGCTTTCTCCATGCCATTTAGTAATGTGACAAATGTCTGCTTGTCCATGTCTGCTGCTTCACTTACAGTATGACTTCACTGTAGTCCTGGAGAGTGAAGAGACAGTCGTTTAGTATGTACACCTCATCTCTCATGTCTGCAAGTAGTGCCAACTTAATCAAATTTGAATTACAGCATGTGGGGTCATTTCCTTGAACCTGTATTCAGAATATGCACAAAGCAGCCTTATGAATCTTTGGCAAACATTTTAGTGTTTGTTCACATTCTGCAAATGCATCTGGAATTTAGCTGAATAATAATATAATATTGCCATGAAGATGAAGGACAGATAACAGTCTGCTTTGTGCTCTTTGAACATGGGCTGACTCGCAAAACAAATCGGAACACAATATTATACCTGTTATTTTTAACAAGAAGTAGATTATACCTATTTTGCTGTAGGCCAGGCCTGGGCAACTCCAGTCCTCGGGGGCCTGATTGGTGTCACACTTTTTCCCCAACTAACACACCTGACTCCAATAATCAACTAATCATGATCTTCAGGTAAAAATGCAATTAGTTTAAATCAGGTGTGTTTGCTAGGGATGTGGGAAAAGTGTGACACCAATCAGGCCTCCGAGGACTGGAATTGCCCAGGCCTGCTGTAGGCAATGGCAAATGGTTGCTGTCCAGACCTGAAACTGGAGTGTGATGTACCGTATATGCCACACATTAGATGGAAATGTTAATTAATAAATACTTAAATACTCGTCCTAGAGTATTGATGAATTTACAGTTTCTTATGCAATCACCGCAAGGGATTACTTCTTTTGGTACCAGTCCAATCTACAGCTAGCATTATTCAGTCTAAAATTGTGACAAAAAATACATGGTATTGTGCTAGACAGATTCAATGTCCATTGAGTTCATCTAAAATCAAGATATGTAATAGAATCTTACCTTGTGGTTCTGTAGTAGTATTTCTAGATGTGGTTATGTTGTGTTTGAACTAGCAGTGTTTATATCCATCTGTAGACCCTGTTCAGTCCTCTGTGCCATGTAAGGGCAGAGTGTGGAAGTGACTCATGCATACATGATGCCGATTGGGTTACGGGGAAAAGGCTACTCTCCAATCCACTTTTGATTGGCTCACAATTCCACGGCTGCAGTGTAGAACACAGCTACAACCAAACTTATTCTGAGTGATGTCAACCTCAATGGAAATCTTTCATTAATGTTCTACTGGATTGAGGAGTGACAATGACAAAGTGCAAAAATTATGTTGCTTGGGTTACGGGGAAAAGGCTAATCTTCAATCCACTTTTGATTGACTCACAATCCCACGGCTGCAGTGTAGAACATACTTACTCTGAGTGATGCCAACTTTCATGGACATCTTTCATTAATGTTCCAGTGAAGAATACAAGTATTAAGCTATATTGTATGAGCAAAATAGCCCCAGAACATCAAAGGGCCACCTCCATATTTTACAGTAGATATGGGGTTCCTTTCTGCTTATTTTTTTCTCTCTCTCAGCGGACTTGACCCCTAGGATCATGCCTCAGTACTACCTGGCCTGACAGCTTCTGGCTGTCCACCTGGTCGTGCTGCTGATACAGTTTCTGCTGTTCTGCCTGTGGCTATGGAACCCTGACCTGTTCACAGCTCACCCTGTGTGTGTGTGTGTGTGTGTGTGTGTGTCTCTCTCTCTCTGTGTGTGTGTGTGTCTCTCTCTCTGTGTTTGTGTGTGTGTCTCACTGTGTTTGTGTGTGTGTCTCTGTGTGTGTGTGTGTCTCTCTCTCTCTCTCTCTGTGTGTGTCTCTCTCTCTCTGTGTCTGTCTCTCTCTGTGTGTGTCTCTCTCTCTCTCTCTCTCTGTGTGTGTCTCTCTCTCTCTCTCTGTGTGTGTGTCTCTCTCTCTCTCTGCGTGTGTCTCTCTCTCTCTCTGCGTGTGTCTCTCTCTCTCTCTGCATGTGTCTCTCTCTATCAATTCAATTCAATTCAATTTGCTTTATTGGCATGACGTAACAATGTACATATTGCCAAAGCTTATTTTGGATATTTACAATATAAAAATAAATAAAATGAGAATCAAAAGTTGTCAACGGGACAACAGTAACAACCAATAACCAAGGGTCAAAATAACCATACATTCAACAATAACAATAAGCATACATGTGCAGGTTGATTGGTCTGTCAGACACTTTCCCTCAACTTATGGCAGGCAGCAATGCAGTGCGCTGCCAACCCACAGCTCTCTGCGTCTTCCCCTAACAGGACGGGTAGCCTATCCTCATCAGAGAGCTCTTTGAAACCTTGAATAAGGGTTTCAAATTTGGGAAAATGACACTCTCTAATTGTTTTATAGTTTTTACATTTTGTTAGGAAATGCAGCTCCGTCTCAGGTTCTGCTGTCGTGCAGTGGTTGCACAGCCTTTCCTCTACAGGGAGCCAGGTTTTCCTGTGTCTACCCTTCTCAATGGCAAGGCTGTGCTCACTGAGCCTGTACTTTGTCAAGGTTTTTCTAAGGTTTTGATCAGTAACCATAGTCAAATAGTTAGCCACGGTGTACTGTCGATTTAGGGCCAGATAGCACTGCATTTTGCTCTGTGCTTGTGCTTGTGTTTCCCAATAAGCAATGTAGTTTTGTTTTGACTGTGTTGTAATTTGGTTTATTCTGATTGATTGGATGTTCTGATCTGGAGGGTTCAGTGTGTTAGTAGAACAGGTTTGTGAACTCAGCCCCAGGACCAGCTGGATGAGGGGACTCTTTTCTTTGCTCAGCTCTTGGTATTGTAGGGCTTGGTATTGATATGAGAGGGGGATCACTGTATTTTAGATGTTTCCAAAACTTAATTGCTCTTTTTTGAGTTTTTATTATTAGTGGATATTTGCCTAATTCTGCCCTGCATGCATTGTTTGTAGTTTTCCTCTGGACATGTAGGAGAATCTTACAGAACTCTGCATGCAGGGTTTCAATGGGATGTTTGTCCCATTTGATGAAATCTTGTTTTGCAAGTGGACCCCACACCTCGCTGCCATAAAGTGCAATTGGTTCAATGACATATTCAATTAGTTTTAGCCAAATTTTAATAGGTATTTCAATTTGAATTTGCTTTTTAATTGCGTAGAATGCCCTGCGTGCTTTCTCTCTCAGTTCATTCACTGCCTCATTAAGGTGTCCAGTTGAGCTTATTTAAAAACCTAATTAATTGTAGTGTGTGTAGTACTCTAGATATTTTGTACAGAGAGAGAACTGTCTCTCTCTGTCTGTCTGTGTCTCTCTCTGTCTCTCTGTGTCTCTCTCTCTGTGTGTATGTGTGTCTCTCGCTATCTGTGTTTGTCTCTGTGTCTCTCGCTATCTGTGTTTGTCTCTGTGTCTCTCTCTCTGTGTGTCTCTGTGTCTCTCTCTGTGTGTGTCTCTGTGTGTCTCTGTGTCTCTCTCTGTGTGTGTCTCTGTGTGTCTATGTGTCTCTCTCTGTGTGTGTCTCTGTGTCTTTCTATGTCTCTCTCTGTGTCTCTCTCTGTGTATTTCTCTCTCTCTCTGTGTCTCTCTCTGTGTCTCTCTCTCTCTCTCTCTCTCTCTGTCTCTCTCTGTCTCTCTCTGTCTCTCTCTCTCTCTGTGTGTGTTTGTGTCTCTCTCTCTCTGTGTATGTTTGTGTCTCTCTCTCTCTGTGTGTGTCTCTGTCTCTCGCTCTCTGTGTGTGTCTCTGTCTCTCGCTCTCTGTGTGTGTCTCTGTCTCTCGCTCTCTGTGTGTGGTTCTGTCTCTCGCTCTCTGTGTGTGTCTCTGTCTCTCGCTCTGTGTGTGTGTCTCTGTCTCTCGCTCTCTGTGTGTGTCTCTGTCTCTCGCTCTCTGTGTGTGTCTCTGTCTCTCGCTCTCTGTGTGTGTCTCTGTCTCTCGCTCTCTGTGTGTGTCTCTGTCTCTCGCTCTCTGTGTGTGTCTCTGTGTCTCGCTCTCTGTGTGTGTCTCTGTGTGTGTCTCTGTGTGTGTCTCTCTCTGTGTGTGTCTCTCTCTGTGTGTGTCTCTGTGTGTGTCTCTCTCTGTGTGTGTCTCTCTCTGTGTGTGTCTATGTGTGTGTCTCTGTGTCTCTCTCTGTGTGTGTCTCTGTGTCTCTCTCTGTGTGTGTCTCTGTGTCTCTCTGTGTGTGTGTCTCTGTGTCTCTCTCTGTGTGTGTCTCTGTGTCTCTCTCTGTGTGTGTCTCTGTGTCTCTCTCTGTGTGTGTCTCTCTCTGTGTGTGTCTCTCTCTGTGTGTGTCTCGCTCTGTGTGTGTCTCTCTCTGTGTGTGTCTCGCTCTGTGTGTGTCTCGCTCTGTGTGTGTCTCGCTCTGTGTGTGTCTCTCTCTCTCTCTCTCTCTCTCTGTCTCTCTCTCTCTCTCTCTCTCTCACTGTGTCTCTCTCTCTCTCTCTGTCTCTCTCTGTGTGTGTCTGTGTGTCTCTCTCTGTGTGTCTGTGTGTCTCTCTGTGTGTGTTTGTGTGTCTCTCTCTGTGTGTCTGTGTGTCTCTGTCTGTGTGTCTCTCTCTTTGTGTGTCTGTTTCTCTCTGTGTTTTCTATGTGTCTCTCTGTGTGTGTGTCTATGTGTCTCTCTCTGTTTGTCTGTGTCTCTGTGTGTGTCTCTGTCTGTCTCTCTGTGTCTGTCTCTCTCTGTCTGTCTGTGTCTTTGTGTGTCTCTTTCTGTATGTCTGTGTGTCTGTTTCTCTCTGTCTGTCTGTGTCTCTCTCTGTCTCTCTCTCTGTGTCTCTCTCCGTGTCTCTCTTTGTGTCTCTCTCTCTCTGTGTCTCTCTCTGTGTCTCTGGGTCTCTCTGTGTCTCTCTCTCTCTCTGTGTCTCTCTCTCTCTGTCTCTCTCTCTCGGTGTCTCTCTCTCTCTGTGTCTCTCTCTCTCTGTCTTTCTCTCTCTTTGTGTCTCTCTCTGTGTGTCTCTCTCTCAGTAGTTGGTATTCTGATGCACCTTATGAAGGTGCACAAAGGGCTTTGCAGTTTTGGTTCCCTTGAGAGCTCTGAATAAATGTATTTCAACCACTGAAAAACCTCCCACTTGCTGGCTAACAGATTTTCTTATGGAGTTTTTATTAAACAGGCTTTTCAGTACATTTATCATAAGCCAAAGCTTTAAATACGGTGTATCTTTAATTAAATTTTGTTGACAGACTAGAATACATTGAGAGAATGGGTTCAGAAAATTGGAATCAATTAAATAATATTAATGATATACTCTTATTCATGTTCATCTCCATTTCAACACAAACTGGTAGATTAAAAATACTAACCCATGGTAATGTTGGAAGATTAGTGTACATAGAATTATAATAGGGAGAATAGTGTACAATAGTAGGCTATATCCTCCTCTATTTCCTGCAATAACCATGGAACTCTGATGACACATCCAGATATGGCGCCATGTGTCGAGTTCAAACTGCCATGGCTTGATCTGTGCTCTGCTCCATAACGATTTAATTAGCCTACATGTCTTTCTCTAAATATTAACAACTGTTACTAATGATCCCCAGCAACAACCACATGGCTGTGACAGCCTTTACAGGGGAAGCAAATGAAGGTGAACAAAACAATGTAATTAAATGGAATGATAATGTAGGCTATACCAACTACAGGGAACTGACAGTAAGTTAACAGTTGAATATGTGTTGTTATTAGGCCTACTGGCAGTTTATACTGATTGTGGCTAATATTAACATGATAGAGATAAGAAACAGAGAAAGTCGCGGTGGCTTATAATTATGACATTTGAGAGTGCCGACCTTAAAAGGCTGTCCAATTTAAATTCTGCATAATGGCACAGCATTTTATCATCTTTACTGTGGAGAAAGTTGATACGTTGACATGCTTCAGTTTGCTGCCATACTAGTGATTATAAAGTCAAATTGATCTAAAACAAGTGCATTTACAGTATATTAACAATTCACTTATAAAGACAGATTATTCATTTACCTAGCTCTTCTCATGTAAAGATGGTGGAATAATATGAGGGAATTTAGTTCTGAATTATGAATTATGAATTATGTCAAGGTCAGAATATGGAGTATAAGTAGACACACCTTCACCACACCTTAAATGTATAATTCATAATTCAGGGCTGCACCGTAAAATAGACCTTTCAGTATGACTCCCTGATAAAAGAAAGGTTAAATAACAATTTCTTAAGTCTCCATCCTGAAAGAATAGCAGGTGAATAGCGTGCTAATCTCATGCTTAAATTCACGGTCAGAGTACGCATAAAGAAAAATAAATAATTTGGGTGCATAGTGAATCTGCAGCCATACGGGCACATTTTGAACTTTGTCTTCTTTTTGATGATCCTTGTACGCTGGTTTAGTGAATATAACTCAACACTGACCAGAATTAGAGCCAGATCGATAAATCGGTTGATCAGCTGATATTAGATTTTCACAGAAATATTTATGTCGGTGTTTATTCCACAGATTAAGATCACATATTATGTACAGAGCATTCGGAAAGTATTTAGACTTTAGACTCAGGCCCAGAAGCTTGACTTGTTCCACATTTTGTTACGTTACAGACTTATTCTAAAATGTATTAAAAGATTTGTTTTTCTTCTCGTCAATCTACACACAATACCCCATAATGACACAGCAAAAACTGGTTTATAGAAAGTTTTGCAAATATATACAGTGGGGAGAACATGTATTTGATACACTGCCGATTTTGCAGGTTTTCCTACTTACAAAGCATGTAGAGGTCTGTAATTTTTATCATAGGTACACTTCAACTGTGAGAGACGGAATCTAAAACAAAAATCCAGAAAATCACATTGCATGATTTTTAAGTAATTCATTTGCATTTTATTGCATGACATAAGTATTTGATCACCTACCTACCAGTAAGAATTCCGGCTCTCACAGAACTGTTAGTTTTTCTTTAAGATATCGTGACACTATTTCTGTCTTTACAGAGTCTGAAGTTCCAATGAATGCAGATGATACAGTGATAAATGCATGCAAATGGTAAACAACAAGCTACACAAGAACTCACTACAAAGAAAAATAACTGATGCTCCTGAGACAGATGTCTATGTATCAGGGGAAGAGCTCCAGGTGGTATCCAATTTTAAGTACCACGGCATCATACTTGGATCCAACCCCTCTTTTAAAAAGCAAGTGAAAAAGGTAACTCAAACAACCAAACTCAACCAAGCTAACTTCCAAAACATATGAAATTGTTTGACTACAGGTAACAAACTGTACTTCAAATCTATGATACTCCCCTACTTAAAATACTACTTGACTAGTTTGGCCCAAGCTTGCTTTACAACATTAAAACCCATTCAGTCTGTCTGCAAACAGTCTCTCAAAGTGCTTGATAGGAAGCCCCATAACCATCATCACTGTTACATTCTCAAAAAGCTTGAGCTCCTGAATTGGAAAAATCTTATGTAATACACTGATGCATGTCTTCTATTCAAGATTCCAAATGTCCAGGCTCCTCCTCCACTCATTACTTTTGTTAACTTCTCTGGGATATGTGAGATGCTAACGTCCCACTTGGCCAAAAGCCAGTAAAAATGCAGAGCGCCAAATTCAAATATATTACTATAAAAATCAAACTTTCATGAAATCACACATGAAAGACACCAAATTAAAGCTAAACTTGTTGTGAATCCAATCAACATGTCTGATTTCAAAAAGGATTTACGGCAAAAGCACACTAAATGATTATGTTAGGTCAGTACATAGCCACAGAAAAACACGGCCATTTTTCCAGCCAAAGAGAGGAGTAACAAAAAGCAGAAATATAGATAAAATTAATCACTAACCTTTGATGATCTTCATCAGATGACACTCATAGGACTTCATGTTACACAATACATGTATGTTTTGTTCGGTAAAGTTCATATTTATATCCAGAAATCTGAATTTGGTGGGACGCTACTGTCTCACTTGGCCAAAAGCCAGAGAAAATGCAGAGCGCCATATTCAAATAAATTTCTATAAAAATCTAACTTTCATTAAATCACACATGAAAGATACCAAATTAAAGCTACACTTGTTGTGAATCCAGCTAACGTGTCAGATTTCAAAAAGGCTTTTCGGTGAAAGCTAACGATGCTATTATCTGAGGATAGCACCATAGTAAATAGAGAGAGAAGCATATTTCAACCCTGCAGGCGCGACACAAAACGCAGAAATAAAGATATAATTCATGCCTTACATTTGACGAGCTTCTGTTGTTGGCACTCCAATATGTCCCATAAAAATCACAAATGGTCCTTTTGTTCGATTAAGTCCGTTGATATATATATCCAAAATGTCCATTTATTTGGTGCGTTTGATCCAGGAAAAAAAACGGTTCCAACTTGTGAAACGTGACTCCAAAATATCTCATAAGTTACCTGTAAGCTTTGTCCAAACATTTCAAACTACTTTTGTAATACAACTTTAGGTATTTTCACCGTAAATAATCGATAAAATTGAAGACGGGATGATCTGTGTTCAATACCGGAGGAAAACAAAGTGTAGCGAGCTTTCAGGTCACGCACCTCTAACAAAGAGTACACTTCTCTCTACCCTCATTCTGAACAGTGCTACTTCTTCATTTCTCAAAGGAAAAACCTCAACCCATTTCTAAAGACTGCTGACATCCAGTGGAAGCGATAGGAACTGCAAGAAGGTCCCTTAGAAATCTGGATTCCCAATGAAACCCCATTGAAAAGGCAGTGACCTCAACAAAAAAAAAATCTGAATGGTTTGTCCTCGGGGTTTAGCCTGCCAAATAAGTTCTGTTATACTCACAGACATGATTCAAACAGTTTTAGAAACTTCAGCGTGTTTTCCATCCGAATCTACTAATAAGATGCATATCTTAGCTTCTGGGCCTGAGTAGCAGGCAGTTTACTTTGGACACTCTTTTCATCCGGATGTGAAAATACTGCCACCTATCCCAGAGAAGTTAAAGGACGCTCAGACCATGAGAAAAAATATTCTCTGGTCTGATGAAACCAAGATTGAACTCTTTGGCTTGATTGCCAAGCGTCACATCTGGAGGAAACCTAGCACCATCCCTATGGCGAAGCGAACATGCTAACACCATGCTGTCAAGATCTTTTTCAGAGGATAGGACTGGGAGTCTAGTCAGGATCGAGGGAAAGTTGAACGGAGCAGAGTACAGAGAGAGAGATCCTTGATGAAAACCTGATCGAGAGCGCTCAGGACCTCTGACTGAGGCAAAGGTTTACCTTCCAACAGGACAACGACCCTAAGCACACAGCCAAGAAAATGTAGGTGTGGCTTTAGGGACAAGTCACTGAATGTTCTTGAGTGGCCCAGCCAGAGCCAGGACTTGAACCTGATCGGAAAACTCTGCAGAGATCTGAAAATAGCTCGACACTCTCCATCTAACCTGACAGATCTTGAGAAGATATACAGAGAAGAATTAAATAAACTCCCCAAATACAGGTGTGCCAAGCTTGTAGCACCATACCCAAGAGGACTCAAGGTGGTAATCGCTGACAAAGGTGCTTCAACAAAGTACTGAGTAAAGGGTCTGAATAATTATATAAAAATTGTATTTTCCGTTTTTTTAAATATATACAGTGGGGAGAACAAGTATTTGATACACTGCCGATTTTGCAGGTTTTCCTACTTACAAAGCATGTAGAGGTCTGTAATTTTTATCATAGGTACACTTCAACTGTGAGAGACGGAATCAGCTGTCGCTGGGCAATACGGACTTTCAGCTCCCTCCAAAGATTTTCTATTGGGTTCAGGTCTGGAGACTGGCTAGGCCACTTCAGGACTTGAGATGCTTCTTACGGAGCCACTCCTTAGTTGCCCTGGCTGTGTGTTTCGGGTAGTTGTCATGCTGGAAGACCCAGCCACGACCCATCTTCAATGCTCTTACTGAGTGAAGGAGGTTATTGGCCAAGATCTCGCGATACATGGCCCCATCCATCCTCCCCTCAATATGGTGCAGTCGTCCTGTCCCCTTTGCAGAAAAGCATCCCCAAAGAATGATGTTTCCACCTCCATGCTTCATGGTTGGGATGGTGTTCTTGGGGTTGTACTCATCCTTCTTCCTCCAAACATGGCGAGTGGAGTTTAGACCAAAAAGCTCTATTTTTGTCTCATCAGACCACATGACCTTCTCCCATTCCTCCTCTGGATCATCCAGATGGTCATTGGCAAACTTCAGACGGGCCTGGACATGCGCTGGCTTGACCTTGCGTGCGCTGCAGGATTTTAACTTCTACTTGGTACTCATCCCGGATCCGGGAGCACCCCATCAGTAAAAAAGCTGACTAGCATAGCCTAGCATAGCGCCACAAGTAAATACTAGCATCTAAATATCATGAAATCACAAGTCCAAGACACCAGATGAAAGATACACATCTTGTGAATCCAGCCATCATTTCTGATTTTTAAAATGTTTTACAGGGAAGACACAATATGTATTTCTATTAGCTAACCACGATAGCAAAAGACCCAACTTTTTTCTCTCCACCATTTTCTTACTGCATAGGTAGCGTTCACAAATTCGACCAAATAAAGATATAAATAGTCACTAACCAAGAAAAAACTTCATCAGATGACAGTCTGATAACATATTTATTGTATAGCATATGTTTTGTTCGAAATTTATTTCTGCAGGCATGGATGTGCCTCAGGGCCAAAAGGGCACAGCATGGAGGCGTCGCTTTGTTGTTTGCAAGATGAAGTACCCCATCACCTGCACCACATGCTTGGTGACCCTCTGCTTTACAGCAGAAAGAGACTGCTATGGCACCTGGCAGCAGCAGCACAATATCGTGTAGACCTTTGGCAAAGTGGGTGGGGTTATATCCTTCCTGTTTGGCCCTGTCCGGGGGTCTCATCGGATCAGGCCACAGTGTCTCCTGATCCCTCCTGTCTCTGCCTCCAGTATTTATGCTGCAGTAGTTTATGTGTTGGGGGGCTAGGGTCAGTTTGTTATATCTGGAGTACTTCTCCTGTCTTATCTGGTGTCCTGTGTGAATTTAACCTGTTGGGGATGGGGGCGCTGTTTAGACTATTTATGCTAATTTGGCTAATTTTTTAAACGGCTTCCCACAAAATCCTTGATCGTACAATATGCATATTATTATTATTATTGGATAGAAAACAGTCTATAGTTTCTATAGGAGTTGAAATTTTGTCTCTAAGTGGAACAGAGCCCATTCTACAGCAATTTCCCTGACATGGAGTCAGACTTGAGAAATGTTGGCCACTCTTCTGAAGTCAGTTAAAAGGGCACTGTCGTTGCTATGACTATACGGACACTTCTTACGTCTTCCCCTGGATGCCTTTACGTGATGACGATTCCAACGGGGTCGATTGCGCGTTCACAGGCCCTACAAATGAAAAAACCCTGAAGCTAGTCATTCTTTGGGAGCTGCGTCATGAGCCTAGAGGACACCGGCGCGCACCTGTTCCAAGCGTTAGTTTAGCCTGTTATATTTCTCCGGTCATCTTTTCACTCGTTATAGGAGTTAAAAACATCATAAGGTAGTTAATTTAAAGCGTTTTATAGCAATTTATATCCGTTTAGTGCGATTTTGGGACATTTATTTTTGCAACGATGTGAAAAGTTGGGCACGCTTTTCAGTTCATCCCGAACGCAGTTGACATTTCCACATGGCAAGAGGACAGCTTTCCACCAAAAGACGATTTCTCCCAAGAAAGGATCCTTTGCCCAAGATACTGATGGAAGAACAGCTCAAGGTAGGACATTTTTATTATGATAAATCGTGTTTCTGTCGAAACATTTTAGTGGCTTAGGACGCCATGTTTTTTGACGTAGCTTCGCTTGGCGCAAATTGTATTGAAAAGTAAGGATAAATTAAAAAATGTAATAACGCAATTGTATTAAGAATTAAATTGTCTATCAATCCCTGTCCACCCTATATTTTTTAGTCACGTTTATGAGTATTTATGTATAAGAGTAGATCACTGTCTAAGTGGCGCAAGGACTTTTTCTTTACCAGCTTGTCTACATTTCACATTGTCTAACCATGATTTTGGTGGCTAAATATAAACATTTTCGATCAAACTGTATATGCATGTTGTAATGTGATGTTACAGGAGTGTCATCGGAAGAATTCTGAGAAGGTTAGTGAAAAAATTAATATCTTTTGGCGATGTTGACTTTTATCGCTCACTTTGGCTAGAATCAATGCTGGGCTGCTAATTGCTATGTGCTAAGCTAATATAACGATTTATTGTGTTTTCGCTGTAAGACACTTAGAAAATCTGAAATATTGTCTGTATTCACAGGATCTGTGTCTTTCGATTCGTGTATGCTGTGTATTTTTACGAAATGTTTGATGATTAGTAGTTAGGTAAACACGTTGCTCATTGTAATTATTCTAGTCCATTTGTGATGGTGGGTGCAATTGTAAACTATGCCATCTACCTGAAATATGCACTTTTTTCTAACAAAACCTATCCCATACCATAAATATGTTATCAGACTGTCATCTAATGAGTTTTTTTGTTGGTTAGGGGCTATAAATATCTTAGTTTAGCCGAATTGGTGATGGCTACTGGTGTTGGTGGACAAATAAAAGATGGTGGATTATGCTAATGTGTTTTTAGGTAATAGATGTACATCTTTACATATTGTGTCTTCCCTGTAAAACATTTTAAAAATCGGAAATGTTGACTGGATTCACAAGATCTGTGTCTTTCATTAGCTGTATTGGACTTTAATGTGTGAAAGTTAAATATTTTAAAAATATATTTTTTTTGAATTTCGCGGCACTGGTTTTTCAGTGGGGGGGGGGGGGGTGTGCCGCTAGCGCCACGCTGATCCTAGACAGGTTTTAAGTATGCTCTCTCTCTTTCTTTCCTTCTTTCTCTCGGAGGACCTGAGCCCTAGGACCATGCGTCAGGACTACCTGGCATGATGACTCCTTGCTGTCCCCAGTCCACCCGGCCTTGCTGCTGTTCCAGTTTCAACTGTTCTGCCTGCAGCTATGGAACCCTAAACTGTTCATATTTACTCTTGAGGTGCTGTCCTGTTGCACCCTCTACAACCACTGTGATTATTAGTGTCTGACCCTGCTGGTCATCTATGAACGTTTGAAAATATGTTCTGTTATAATCTCCACCCGGCACCGCCAGAAGAGGACTGGCCACCCCTCATAGCCTGGTTCCTCTCTAGGTTTCTTCCTAGGTTTTGGCCTTTCTAGGGAGTTTTTCCTAGGCACCGTGCTTCTACACCTGCATTGCTTGCTGTTTGGGGATTTAGGCTGGGTTTCTGTACAGCACTTTGAGATATTAGCTGATGTACGATGGGCTATATAAATATGTTATTATGTAGATGGGTGAGATTTTTTTTTAATCCATTTTGAATTCAGTCTGTAACACAACAACATGTGAAATAAGTATAGCAGTATGAATACTTTCTGAAGCCACTGTCTTGTAATACTGATAGCTTAATATAATGTGCCACGTGAGTATCTCTGGTAATTTAACCTATTTCTTATTGTAACGTCCTGACCAGAGTTCTTATGTGTTTTACTTGTTTAGTGTTGGTCAGGACGTGAGCTGGGTGGGAATTCTATGTTGTGTGTCTAGTTCGTCTGTTTCTGTGTCCAGCCTAATATGGTTCTCAATCAGAGGCAGCTGTCAATCGTTGTCCCTGATTGAGAATCATATATAGGTGGCTTGTTTTGCGTTGGGGATTGTGGGTGGTTGTTTCCTGTCTCTGTGTTTTGTCTGCACCAGCTAGGACTGTTTCGGGTTTGCCACATTTTGTTGTTTTGTATCGTTATAAGTGTTCACTGTTTTCGTTTAATAAAACATGTTGAGCACTGGCTACGCTGCGTTTTGGTCTGATCCCTGCTACACCTCCTCTTCTAGTGAAGAGAGGGAAGGCTGCCGTAACACTTATGTTATTTTTGCAAAGTTTGATATTGCCTATAGGGCTCAACATTGCTGGGACCTTGGAGGCAAGTTGCGTCACATACGGCTAAAATAACATTGCAGGACGAGCGGTTGGGTTCGGGATTAGATCTTGCAGTAACGGGTTGGTCAAAGCCATTGGCTACGTGCGGTTGCGGTATGAAAAGCTGTGGGTGTGTGAGGGGGAAATCAGTCCTGCACAGACCTGAGTGTGTGTGTGTTTGTGTGTATCGTGGTTTTGTTCACATTCAGTCCTTAACATTGTGTCAGTACTCTAATCCAAACTGCTTTTCTTGTATTTTTGTTTAGCATGAATAACTACACTACTACGTTCAGCATTTAGTTTGCTTTATTACTGTGTGCAGGGCTGCATTCTCATAGGGTAATTAACCTTATACCAACAGCCTATATATTTTGTAGGCTACTGATGGGTTCTGACTCCTAAACTTGAAATATTGAGTGCCATAGTCTGGTTTCTACACCAGAAGTTAATGGTTATCTGTAGGAGGAGTGTATATGGCGGAGGCAATTAAGCTTGCAATGTATTGAGTAAAGGAAAGGCAATCACATGGTTGCAGGCACTGATAAGGGCATGAGAGATGTGGTTTAGTAAAGAATGGAGGTCAGGCCCAGTCACATTAAGGGAGAAGGAACCGTTTATGTCCTGCATCACTTAACTTCCTGCCTAAAAATAAACATGTCATATTTAGAGGTTAGGAGGATGCGTCACCCAAATTGGGGTAAATATACCACCACTGGTGGAAACATGTATTTGTCTTATGCAACTGTATGACCCAGTGGGTGAATAAACTTGGTTTGAGCTTTACTAATCGTCTGTGAGTTTTACTCGGTTCATTTAAAACATAACACTACTGTAGCTGCAACCAAACCTATTCTGAGTGATGCAAACTTCCATGGATATGTTTCATTAATGTTCTACTGGAATGGGGTGTGGTGATGCCAACTTCCATGGACATGTTTCATTAATGTTCTACTGGAATCTGGTGTGGTGATGCCAACTTCCATGGATATGTTTCATTAATGTTCTACTGGAATCTGGTGTGGTGATGCCAACTTCCATGGAAATGTTTCATTAATGTTCTACTGGAATGGGGTGTGGTGATGCCAACTTCCATGGAAATGTTTCATTAATGTTCTACTGGAATGGGGTGACAATAACAAAGTGCAAAAATCAAGTTGATTAGGTTACGGGGAAAGGCTAATCTTCAGTCTTTTGATTGGCTCACAATCCCACAGCTGCAGTGTAAAACATACAATAGAGAAACTTCCATGGAAATCTTTCATTATTGTTCTCCTGATAAATACAAATACTGAGCTATATTGTATGAAAAAATGGACAAGTATATTATTTTATACTAATACAATTGCTCAGAGAAATACTTTTTGTTTAACAAGTGATACAATTTTTATTTCTCAAAAAGATAAGGGACAAAATAACTGGCACCCCTGATTTCAAAACCTTTCAATGCCTCATCTTGTGAGGATAACGGCACTGAGCCTTTTTATAAAATGTTTTATGATATTAAAGAGCACATTGGTAAGGATTTTACGCTTGGGGTTATTGTCTTGCTGGAAGATCCACTTGCGGCCAAGTGTCAGCTTCCTGGCGAGGCAACCAGGTTTTGGACTAAAATGTCCTGGAACTGGGTAAAGTTTAGGATGCATTTGACCTTAACAAATGAAACAGAAAAGCCTCATTTATTGCTTTTGAAATGACAGGTTAGCATGAAATCTGTAGCCCATCTCCGTTGCACTGTATCAGCACCATTGACAGCGCCCTACACACTAAAGAGAGGCCTATTTGGCAAGGAATATACACTATAGTCTAATCTTCATGTAGAACACATTATTTGTATCAACAAAACATAAAAGTCTATTTCAGACAGTTTTTTCATAGTAAGAGTATTTTTGACCCTGCTCTTTCCAATTAGGGGATGTGAACGCTCTGTGCGTAAGATATTACGTAAGATATTACAGCCACATGGCCACAAAAAACAGAGCATTTTGGGTGTTTTCAAACTTGCATTCCATAGTCACAGCTTCTGTCCCTCAGATAGCCCTACCCTTAAACTTGAATTGTTTTGCTATGATGTCAGTGAATATATATAACAGTCAGTACAATTCATTTTTCCGATCTGTAACTCCTCACCTTAGATGCAGATTTAAGCAAATATCCAGTGCAGTATCAGCCCTTTCCTCAAACATACTATACTGTAGTGACCAAAGACAAACAGAAAACCAAATCAATCAAGATCATTTATTTTAACATAGTAGTATCCATCTTTGTTTTTATTTGACACAGTAATTTGTGTGATAAAAGTAAGGCACGTTGATAAAGAAATACTAGAAACAAATCCTTCCTTTTAGATCAGAGAAATCATCTTGAACATTTTATTGCCCTCATTATCTAAAGAAAACCACACAAACATGCTACTCTGTATGAAGAGATGATAGTGTCTTGTAGATGAATTATATTATAATTTGTGTCGTTTAAGGCCCAAATACTCATATGTTGACAAAGTAATATAAACATGGTTTGAAATGTTCAATATGGAGTCCTTATTACTTAGTTTGAGGGGGTGAAATGAATTGTGTTCTTTTCATCCCCTTTAAAATGTAAAAGTTTTTGGCAATGGCTAGTTTTTAATATGCAGGCCATAGACATCAAACCATCAACCAACCATGTTTTGAAAATATATATATATAAAAGTAGTAAAATTCCTCAGAAAACAAACGTGCAAAATAGATTGAATGCAAGGAAAGTGGAATGGGTTAAACATTATGATACTACATGTAAATACTTCATAGGGTCGTGGGAGTTGTGGAACTATGGACTTTTATAGACTGAATCAAGATGACCTGTGATAACACCATTTTTGTTGCACAATAAAATAGGTAAATATGTAACGAGCATTTCTATGCTAGGCATTCATGAGTAAATGTTGTGGGTTGATTGATCAAATCACATGGAATGGGAGCTGGTTCAGTGAAGCAGTGTGTGCCAAAAGAACAGAGACAGGATTGGCAAAACACAATGTCAATCGAGATGTCATCATATTACATTTACATTTAAGTCATTTAGCAGACGCTCTTATCCAGAGCGACTTACAAATTGGTGCATTCACCTTATGACATCCAGTGGAACAGCCACTTTACAACAGTGCATCTAAATCTTTTAAGGGGGGGGGGGGGGGGGGGTCAGAAGGATTACTTTATCCTATCCTAGGTATTCCTTAAAGAGGTGGGGTTTCAGATGTCTCCGGAAGGTGGTGATTGACTCCGCTGTCCTGGCGTCGTGAGGGAGTTTGTTCCACCATTGGGGGGCCAGAGCAGCGAACAGTTTTGACTGGGCTGAGCGGGAACTGTACTTCCTCAGTGGTAGGGAGGCGAGCAGGCCAGAGGTGGATGAACGCAGTGCCCTTGTTTGGGTGTAGGGCCTGATCAGAGCCTGGAGGTACTGAGGTGCCGTTCCCCTCACAGCTCCGTAGGCAAGCACCATGGTCTTGTAGCGGATGCGAGCTTCAACTGGAAGCCAGTGGAGAGAGCGGAGGAGCGGGGTGACGTGAGAGAACTTGGGAAGGTTGAACACCAGACGGGCTGCGGCGTTCTGGATGAGTTGTAGGGGTTTAATGGCACAGGCAGGGAGCCCAGCCAACAGCGAGTTGCAGTAATCCAGACGGGAGATGACAAGTGCCTGGATTAGGACCTGCGCCGCTTCCTGTGTGAGGCAGGGTCGTACTCTGCGGATGTTGTAGAGCATGAACCTACAGGAACGGGCCACCGCCTTGATGTTAGTTGAGAACGACAGGGTGTTGTCCAGGATCACGCCAAGGTTCTTAGCGCTCTGGGAGGAGGACACAATGGAGTTGTCAACCGTGATGGCGAGATCATGGAACGGGCAGTCCTTCCCCGGGAGGAAGAGCAGCTCCGTCTTGCCGAGGTTCAGCTTGAGGTGGTGATCCGTCATCCACACTGATATGTCTGCCAGACATGCAGAGATGCGATTCGCCGCCTGGTCATCAGAAGGGGGAAAGGAGAAGATTAATTGTGTGTCGTCTGCATAGCAATGATAGGAGAGACCATGTGAGGTTATGACAGAGCCAAGTGACTTGGTGTATAGCGAGAATAGGAGAGGGCCTAGAACAGAGCCCTGGGGGACACCAGTGGTGAGAGCGCGTGGTGAGGAGACAGATTCTCGCCACGCCACCTGGTAGGAGCGACCTGTCAGGTAGGACGCAATCCAAGCGTGGGCCGCGCCAACTCGGAGAGGGTGGAGAGGAGGATCTGATGGTTCACAGTGTCGAAGGCAGCCGATAGGTCTAGAAGGATGAGAGCAGAGGAGAGAGAGTTAGCTTTAGCAGTGCGGAGCGCCTCCGTGATACAGAGAAGAGCAGTCTCAGTTGAATGACTAGTCTTGAAACCTGACTGATTTGGGTCAAGAAGGTCATTCTGAGAGAGATAGCAGGAGAGCTGGCCAAGGACGGCACGTTCAAGAGTTTTGGAGAGAAAAGAAAGAAGGGATACTGGTCTGTAGTTGTTGACATCGGAGGGATCGAGTGTGGGTTTTTTCAGAAGGGGTGCAACTCTCGCTCTCTTGAAGACGGAAGGGACGTAGCCAGTGGTCAGGGATGAGTTGATGAGCGAGGTGAGGTAAGGGAGAAGGTCTCCGGAAATGGTCTGGAGAAGAGAGGAGGGGATAGGGTCAAGCGGGCAGGTTGTTGGGCGGCCGGCCGTCACAAGACGCGAGATTTCATCTGGAGAGAGAGGGGAGAAAGAGGTCAGAGCACAGGGTAGGGCAGTGTGAGCAGAACCAGCGATGTCGTTTGACTTAGCAAACGAGGATCGGATGTCGTCGACCTTCTTTTCAAAATGGTTGACGAAGTCATCTGCAGAGAGGGAGGAGGGGGGGGGGGGGGGGGAGGATTCAGGAGGGAGGAGAAGGTGGCAAAGAGCTTCCTAGGGTTAGAGGCAGATGCTTGGAATTTAGAGTGGTAGAAAGTGGCTTTAGCAGCAGAGACAGAAGAGGAAAATGTAGAGAGGAGGGAGTGAAAGGATGCCAGGTCCGCAGGGAGGCGAGTTTTCCTCCATTTCCGCTCGGCTGCCCGGAGCCCTGTTCTGTGAGCTCGCAATGAGTCGTCGAGCCACGGAGCGGGAGGGGAGGACCGAGCCGGCCTGGAGGATAGGGGACATAGAGAGTCAAAGGATGCAGAAAGGGAGGAGAGGAGGGTTGAGGAGGCAGAATCAGGAGATAGGTTGGAGAAGGTTTGAGCAGAGGGGAGAGATGATAGGATGAAAGAGGAGAGAGTAGCGGGGGAGAGAGAGCGAAGGTTGGGACGGCGCGATACCATCCGAGTAGGGGCAGTGTGGGAAGTGTTGGATGAGAGCGAGAGGGAAAAGGATACAAGGTAGTGGTCGGAGACTTGGAGGGGAGTTGCAATGTGGTTAGTGGAAGAACAGCATCTAGTAAAGATGAGGTCAAGCGTATTGCCTGCCTTGTGAGTAGGGGGGGAAGGTGAGAGGGTGAGGTCAAAAGAGGAGAGGAGTGGAAAGAAGGAGGCAGAGAGGAATGAGTCAAAGGTAGACGTGGGGAGGTTAAAGTCGCCCAGAACTGTGAGAGGTGAGCCGTCCTCAGGAAAGGAGCTTATCAAGGCATCAAGCTCATTGATGAACTCTCCGAGGGAACCTGGAGGGCGATAAATGATAAGGATGTTAAGCTTGAAAGGGCTGGTAACTGTGACACCATGGAATTCAAAGGAGGCGATAGACAGATGGGTAAGGGGAGAAAGGGAGAATGACCACTTGGGAGAGATGAGGATCCCGGTGCCACCACCCCGCTGACCAGCTGCTCTCGGGGTGTGCGAGAACACGTGGGCGGACGAAGAGAGAGCAGTAGGAGTAGCAGTGTTATCTGTGGTGATCCATGTTTCCGTCAGTGCCAAGAAGTCGAGGGACTGGAGGGAGGCATAGGCTGAGATGAACTCTGCCTTGTTGGCCGCAGATCGGCAGTTCCAGAGGCTACCGGAGACCTGGAACTCCACGTGGGTCGTGCGCGCTGGGACCACCAGATTAGGGTGGCCGCGGCCACGCGGTGTGAAGCGTTTGTATGGTCTGTGCAGAGAGGAGAGAACAGGGATAGACAGACACATAGTTGACAGGCTACAGGAGAGGCTACGCTAATGCAAAGGAGATTGGAATGACAAGTGGACTACACGTCTCGAATGTTCAGAAAGTTAAGCTTACGTAGCAAGAATCTTATTGACTAAAATGATTAAAATGATACAGTACTGCTGAAGTAGGCTAGTTGGCAGTGGCTGCGTTGTTCACACTACACTAATCAAGTCGTTCCGTTGAGTGTAATAGTTTCTACAGTGCTGCTACAGTGCTGCTATTCGGTGGCTAGCTGGCTAGCTAGCAGTGTTGATTACGTTACGTTGCGTTAAAAGAACGACAATAGCTGGCTAGCTAACCTAGAAAATCGCTCTAGACTACACAATTATCTTTGATACAAAGACGGCTATGTAGCTAGCTATGTAGCTAGCTACGATCAAACAAATCAAACCGTTGTACTGTAATGAAATGAAATGAAAAAGTGATACTACCTGTGGAGCGAAGCGGAATGCGACCGGGTTGTTGAGTGCGGAAGTTCTATTCGGTAGACGTTGGCTAGCTGTTGGCTAGCTAGCAGTGTTTCCTACGTTAAGGACGACAAATAGCTGGCTAGCTAACCTCGGTAAATTAAGATAATCACTCTAAAACTACACACTCTGAACTACCCAATTATCTTGGATACGAAGACAGCAAAAACAACTATGTAGCTAGCTAACACTACACTAATCAAGTCGTTCCGTTGAGTGTAATAGTTTCTACAGTGCTGCTATTCGGTAGACGGTGGACGTTTGCTAGCTGGCTAGCTGGCTAGCTGCTGGGCAGATAGCAGTGTAGACTGCGTTAGGACGACGAAATACGATAATTACGCAATTATCTTTGATACAAAGACGGCTATGTAGCTAGCTAAGAAGAAGTTGCTAAGATTAGACAAATCAAACCGTTGTACTATAATGAAATGTAATGAAATGTAATGAAAAGTTATACTACTATTCGGTAGACGGTGGACGTTTGCTAGCTGGCTAGCTGGCTAGCTGCTGGGCAGATAGCAGTGTGGACTACGATAGGACGACGAAATACGATAATTACGCTATTATCTTTGATACAAAGACGGCTATGTAGCTAGCTAAGAAGAAATTGCTAAGGTTAGACAAATCAAACCGTTGTACTATAATGAAATGTAATGAAATGTAATGAAAAGTTATACTACCTGCGGAGCGAATGCGAATGCGACCGCTCGCTCCAACCCGGATGTTGGGATGTATGAATGCAAATTGAATGCAAATTGCAGCAGCTGAAATGTGTTTGTTAATATACTGAACAAAAATATAAACGCAACATGTAAAGTGTCGGTCCCATGTTTCATGAGCTGAAATAAAGATCCCAGAAATGTTCCATATGCACAAATAGCTTATTTATCAAATATTTGGTGCACAAATTTGTGAACCTGCATGTTTTTGAGCATCCATCCACCTGACAGGTGTGGCGTATCAAGAAGCTGATTAAACAGCATGATCATTACACAGGTGCACCTTTTGCTGGGGACTATAAAAAAACACTGCAAGAATGTGTAATTATGTCACACTACACCATGCCACAGATTCCTCAAGTTTTGAGGGCGCGGGCAATAGGCATGCAAACTACAGGAATCTCCACCAGTGCTGTTCCCAGAAAATGTAATCCTCATTGCTCTACCAAGCCACCTCCAATGTTGTTTTAAAGAAATTGGCAATACGTCCAACCGGCCTCTCAACCGCAGACCACATATAAACACTCCAGATCAGGACCTCTACATCCGGCTTCTTCACCTGCGGTATCGTCTAAGACCAGCCACCCAGATAGCTGATGAAATTAAGGAGTATTTATGTCTGTAATAAAGCCTTTTTGATTGTCTGGGCCCCTGCCCAGTCATGTGAAATCCATAGATTAGGACCTAATTCATTTATTTAAATTGACTGATTTCCTTATATGAACTGTAACTCAGTAAAATCGTTGAAATTGCTGCATGTCACATTTAGAATTTTGTTCAGTATATATAATAAAGGAGGAAAAATGAAATTCTAGTTTTGCAAAATCTTGACTGATTTTGTTTTACACACTACATAAAAATTGTGATTTGGTCAATATAGAATTTGTATCAAGACCCCAAGTTTAATTTATATTCTCAGAGGCATAGATCGTGACTATCAGTAATTATGAGGTATATTTTCTGGCTGATTTCAATATTGACTGGCTTTCATCAAGCTGCCCGCTCAAGAAAAAACTTCAAACTGTAACCAGTGCCTGCAACCTGGTTCAGGTTATCAGTCAACCTACCAGGGTAGTTACAAACAGCACAGGCATGAAATCATCAACATGTATTGATCACATCTTTGCTAATGCTGAAGAAATTAGCTTGAAAGTAGTATCAAGATCCATTGGATGTAGTGGTCAAAATATAGTAGCCATATCTAGAAAAACCAAAGTTCCAAAGGCTGGGCCTAATAAGATGTCATACAATACGTTTTGTAATTATTCCTATGTTGATGATGTAAAGAATATTTGTTGGTCCGTGGTGTGTAATGACGAGAAAACAGACACTGCACTTGACACATTTATGGAATTTCTTATTCCAGTTACTGATAACCATGCACCTGTTAAGAAAATGACTGTAAAAACTGATAAATCCCTGTGGATTGATGAGGAATTGAAAAATTGTATGATTGAGCGGGATGAGGCAAAAGGAATGGCAAAGTCTGGCTGCACAAGCGATTGGCAAACACATTGCAAATTGAGAAATCATGTGACTAAACTGAATAAAAAGAAGAATAAACTATACTATGAAACAAAGATAAATGCCTTTAAGAATGATAGTAAAAAGCTTTGTAGCATCTTAAATGACACTTTGGGAAATTAAGCAAGCTCAGCTGCGTCATTCATTGACTCAGATGACTCATTCATCACAAAACCAACTGATATTGCCAACTACTTTAATGATTTTTTCCTTGGCAAGATTAGCAAATTTAGGCATGACATGCCAGCAATAAACACTGACACCACACATTCAAGTATATCTGATCAAATTATGAAAGACAAATTGTCATTTTGAATTCCGTAAAGTGAGTGTGGAAGAGGTGAAAAATGTATTGTTGTCTATCAACAATGACAAGCCACCTGGGTCTGACAACTTGGATGGACAATTACTGAGGATAATAGCAGACAATACTGCAAATCCCTATTTTTCATATGTTATATTTAAGCCTACTAGAAAGCGTATGCCACTACCTAAGAATAGTAAAATCCCCTTAACTGGCTCAAATAGCCGACCAATCAGCCTGTTACCAACCCTTAGTAAACTTTTGGATAAAATTGTGTTTGACCAGATACAATGCTATTTCACAGTAAACAAATTAACAACAATCTTTCAGCATGCTTATAGGAAAGGACATTCAACAAGCACAGCACTTACACAAATGACTGATGATTGGCTGAGAGAAATTAATGATAAAAGGTTTGTGGGGGCTGTTTTGTTAGACTTCAATGCGTCTTTAGACATTATCGATCATAGTCTGCTGCTGGAAAAACATATCTGTTATGGCTTTACACCCCCTGCTATATTGTGGATGAAGAGTTACCTGTCTAACAGAACACAGAGGGTGTTCTTTAATGGAAGCCTCTCCAATGTAATCTTGACAGAATCAGGAATTCCCCAGGGCAGCTGTCTAAGCCAATTACTTTTTTCAATCTTTACTAATGACATGCCACTGTCTATGTATGCGGATGACTCAACACTATACATGTCAGCTACTACAGTGACTGAAATTTCTGCAACACTTTACAAAGAGATGCAGTTAGTCTCAGAGTGGGTGGCAAGGAATACGTTAGTCCATTCACTAAACCCTAAACCTCAACTAAATCTTGTAAAAAATAATGTGGAAATTGAGCAAGTTGAGGTGACTAAACTGCTTGAAGTAACCATGGGTTGTAAACTGTCATGGTCAAAACAGAGCGATGCAACAATAGCTAAAATGGGGAAAAGTACAGTACCAGTCAAAAGTTTGGACACACCTACTCATTCAAGGGTTTTTCTTTATATTGACTATTTTCTACGTTGTAAAATAATAGTGAAGACATCAAATCTATGAAATAACACATGGAATCATGTAGTAACCAAAAAAAGTGTTAAACAATAGTGAAAATAAAGAAAAACCCTGGAATGAGTAGGTGTGTCCAAACTTTTGACTAGGACTGTATGTCCATAATAAGGCGCTGCTCTACCTTCTTAATAGCACTATCAACGAGGCAGGTCCTACAGGCCCGGGTTTTGTCGCTCCTGGACTACTGTTCAATCGTGTGGTCAGGTGCCACAAAAAGGGACTTAGGAAAATTGCAATTGGCTCAGAACATGGCAGCATGGCTGGCCCTTGGATGTACACAGAAAGCTAATATTAATAATATGCATGTCAATCTCTCCTTGCTCAAAGTGGAGAAGAGATTAACTTTATCACTACTTGTACTTATGAGAGGTATGGACATGTTGAATGCACCGATCTGTCTGTTTGAACTACTGGTGCACAGGTCGGACACCCATGTATACCCCACAAGACATGCCACAAGAGGTCTTTGTACAGTCCCCAAGTCCAGAACAGACTACGGGAGGCGCACAATACTACATAGCGCCATCACAACATGGAACTCTATTCCACATCAAGTAACTGATGCAAGCAGTAAAATTTGATTAAGACAAAATGAAAAATACACCTTCTGGAACAGCTGGGACTGTGAAGCAACATGAACCTCAAATCAAATCAAATTGTATTTGTCAAATGCGTCGAAAACAACAGGTGTAGTAGACCTTACAGTGAAATGCTTACAAGCCCTTAACCAACAATGTAGTTTTAAGAAAATACCTAAAATATCCAGGGAGTACCGGCACAGAGTCAATGTGCGGGGGCACTGGTGTCGAGGTAATTGAGGTAATATGTATAGATAAGTAGACTTATTAAAGTGACTATGCATAGATATTAACAGAGAGTAGCAGCAGCGTAGAAGAGGGGGGAAGGGCAATGCAAATAGTCTGGGTAGCCATTTGATTAGATGTTTTGGAGTCTTATGGCTTCGGGGTAGAAGCTGTTTAGAAGCCTCTTGTACCTAGACTTGGCGCCCTGGTACCGCTTGCCCTGCAATAGCAGTGACAACAGTCTATGACTAGGGTGGCTGGAGTCTTTGATCATTTTTAGGGCCTTCCTCTGTCATTGCCTGGTATAGAGGTCCTGGATGCAGGAAGTTTGGCTCCGGTGATGTACTGGGCCATAGGCACTACCCTTTGGAGTGCCTCGCGGTCAGAGGCCGAGCAGTTGCCATACCAGGCAGTAATGCAACCCATCAGGATGCTCTCGATGGTGCAGCTGTAAAATCTTTTGAGGATCTGAGGACCCATGCCAAGTATTTTCAGTCTCCTGAGGGGGAATAGGTTTTGTCGTTCCCACTTCACAACTGTATTGGTGTGCTTGGACCATGTTAGATTGTTGGTGATGTGGACGCCAAGGAACTTGAATCTCTAAACCCGCTCCATTACAGCCCCATTGATGTTAATAGGGGCCTGTTCGGCCCCCCTTTTCCTGTAGTCCATGATCAGCTCCTTCGTCTTGCTCATATTGAAGGAGAGGTTGTTGTCCTGGAACCACACTGCCAGTTCTCTGACCTCCTCCCTATAGGCTGTCTCATTGCTGTCGGTGATCAGGGCGACCACTGTCATCAGTAAACTTAATGATGGTGTTGGAGTCGTGTTTGGCCACCCAGTCGTGGGTGAACAGGGAGTACAGGAGGGGACTAAGTACACACCGCTGAGGGACCCCAGTGTTGAGGATCAGGGTGGCAGACAGGTTGTTGCCTACCCTTTCAAACTGGTCAGTTTTACCAAGCCTGTAAAAATTCATTGAGTACAATCTGTAATATACAGTGCAGTAGGAAATATATCTATTTTAATCATCCCCTTATCTTCCATGCACCCTCTCTTAATGTGTCTATGGGATGTGTGGGGGAAAAAGGGTTAGGATATTTCTTGTTTACTTGGATGGCTTTATGGGATAACATTGCTCTTCTCTGATGGTTGAGTTTCATAGTCAAGGGTATGAGTTCCATAAGAAGGGTCTCATTGATCATACATTTACCACCATTGAAAAACAGGTGGTGTTGAAAACAGATTGCTGCAGACCAATTGGAGTGTCAAATAGTCACCATGAAAGAGCACTTCTCTTCAAACACACCATACAATCTGTTCTGCAGACTACTGGTGAAATTGAATTCCATAGCCAATTTTTCCTGAGGAGGATGGAAAATTGGGGTAAACAGGGCATCCTTGAACATAATTGAGGAAATAGTTGGGAAATAATTGCAACGTCTCAATTCATAGGCTATTTTTTTTAAACTTTTTTAATATACTTGTAACGGGTGACGCTCTCCTCATCCTCGGAAGAGGTGAGGAGAGAAGGATCTTCAGACCAAAACGCAGTGTAACAGTCCTGACCTATTTATGTTAGTTTTTATGTGTTTTTGGTCAGGGCATGTGTTTTGGGTGGGCAGTCTATGTTACCTGTTTCTATGTTGGTTTCGGTTTGCCTGGTATGGCTCTTGATTAGAGGCAGGTGGTTTGCATTTTCCTCTAATCAAGAGTCATATTTAGGTAGGGCATTATCACTGTGTGTTTGTGGGTGATTGTCTCCTGTGTCTGTGTCAATGTTTGCACCATACGGGACTGTTTACGGTTTGTTCATTTCATGTAGTCTGTTCCTGTTCATTTCGTTCTTCACGTTGTATGTAAGTTCGTCGTTCAGGTCTGTCTACTTTCGTTTTGTTATTTTGTATCATTTTCAAGTATAGTTCGTTTTGTCTTGTTAAATAAATTCATCATGTCATTTCAACGCGCTGCACCTTGGTTCAATCCCTGCTCCTCCTCTTCTGATGAAGAGGAGGAGGACCGTAGTTACAGAACCACCCACCAAATTACCAGAGCCAAGCAGCGGAGTCAAAGGAGAAAGGGACAGGAAAAGAAGGAGCAATGGACATGGGACGATGTTCTGGATGGAAAGGGTGTCTACACATGGGAGGAGATCCTAGCTGGTAGAGATCGCCTCCCATGGGAACAGCTGGAGGCACTGAGGAGAGCGGAGGCTACCGGAGAGAGGAACCGGAGCTATGAGGGAACGCGTCTGGCACGGAAGCCGAAAAAGCCCGTGAGTAACTCCCAAAAATTTCTTGGGGGGGGGCTAAAGGGTAGTGGGCCAAGGGCAGGTAGGAGACCTGCGCCCACTTCCCAGGCTTACCGTGGAGAGCGGGAGTACGGGCAGGCGCCGTGTTACGCAGTAGAGCGCACGGTGTCTCCTGTACGAGTGCATAGCCCAGTGCGGGTTATTCCACCTCCCCGCACTGGGAGGGCTAGATTGGGCATTGAGCCAGGTGTCATGAGGCCGGCTCAACGCGTCTGGTCTCCAGTGCGTCTCCTCGGGCCGGCATACATGGCACCTGCCTTACGCATGGTTTCCCCGGTTCGCCTACATAGGCCGGTGCGGGTTATTCCACCTCCCCGCACTGGTCGGGCGACCGGGAGCATTCAACCAGGTAAGGTTGGGCAGGCTCAATGCTCAAGAGAGCCAGTACGCCTGCACGGTCCGGTATTTCCGGCGCCACCTCCCCGCCCCAGCCTAGTACCTACAGTGCCTATATTACGCACTAGGCTACCAGTGCATTTCCAGAGCCCTGTTCCTCCTCCACGCACTCTCCCTATAGTGCGTGTATCCAGTTCGGTGCCTCCAGTTCCGGCCCCACGCACTAAGCCACCTGTGCGTCTCCCAAGTCCTGTACACACTGTCACTTCTCCCCGTACTAGTCCTGAGGTGCGTGCCCTCAGCCAGGTGCCACCAGTGCCGGTACCACGCACCAGGTATAGAGTACGCTTTGAGAGTTCAGTGTGCCCTGTCTCTGCTCCACGCACTAGTAGGAAGGTGCTTATCATTAGCCCGGTGCCTCCAGTTCCGGCACCACGCACCAGGTCTACAGTGTGCCGTATCCGGCCAGAGCCATCCGTCTCCCCAGCGCCATCTGAGCCATCCGTCTCCCCAGCGCCATCTGAGCCATCCGTCTCCCCAGCGCCATCTGAGCCATCCGTCTCCCCAGCGCCATCTGAGCCATCCGTCTCCCCAGCGCCATCTGAGTCATCCGTCTGCCAGGAGCCTGCAAAGCCGCCCGTCTGCCATGAGCCTGCAAAGCCGCCCGTCTGCCATGAGCCTACAGAGCCATCCGCCAGACAGGAGCCGCTAGAGCCGTCAGCCAGACAGGAGCCGCTAGAGCCGCCCGCCAGACAGGATCTGCCAGAGCCGCCAACCAGACAGGATTTGCCAGAGCCGCCAACCAGACAGGATCTGCCAGAGCCGCCAACCAGACAGGATCTGCCAGAGCCGCCAATCAGACAGGATCTGCCAGAGCCGTCAGAGAGCCATGAGCAGCCAGAGCCGTCAGAGAGCCATGAGCAGCCAGAGCCGTCAGAGAGCCATGAGCAGCCAGAGCCGTCAAAGAGCCATGAGCAGCCAGAGCCGTCAGTGAGCCATGAGCAGCCAGAGCCGTCAGAGAGCCATGAGCAGCCAGAGCCGTCAGAGCGCCATGAGCGTCGAGAGCCGTCAGCCTGCCATGAGCGTCGAGAGCCGTCAGCCTGCCATGAGCGTCGAGAGCCGTCAGCCTGCCATGAGCGTCGAGAGCCGTCAGCCTGCCATGAGCGTAGAGAGCCGTCAGTCTGCCATGAGCGTCGAGAGCCGTCAGCCTGCATGGACCTGCCAGAGCCGTCCAAACAGGACCTGCCAGAGTCCTTCAGCCGGGATCTGCCCCTTGTCCCGGTGTTGCCCCTTGTCCCGGTGTTGCCCCTTGTCCCGGTGCTGCCCCTTGTCCCGGTGCTGCCCCTTGTCCCGGTGCTGCCCCTTGTCCCGGTGCTGCCCCTTGTCCCGGTGCTGCCCCTTGTCCCGGTGCTGCCCCTTGTCCCGGTGCTGCCCCTTGTCCCGGTGCTGCCCCTTGTCCCGGTGCTGCCCCTTGTCCCGGTGCTGCCCCTTGTCCCGGTGCTGCCCCTTGTCCCGGTGCTGCCCCTTGTCCCGGTGCTGCCCCTTGTCCCGGTGCTGCCCCTTGTCCCGGTGCTGCCCCTTGTCCCGGTGCTGCCCCTTATTCCGATGATGGTCCTTATCCTGGTGCTGCCCCTTGTTTTTGTGCTGCCCCTTGTCCCGGTGCTACCCCTTGTCCCGGTGCTGCCCCTTGTTCCGGTGCTAGCTGGTTATTTAGGGGAAGCTAATGTTTGGGTGGTCAGTGGAAGGGGTAGAAAGAAGAGGGGAGTGACTATGGTGGTGCGGGGACAGCGTCCTGAACCGGAACCACCACCGTGGTCAACTGCCCACCCGGACCCTCCCCTGGACTTTGTGCTGGTGCGCCCGGCGTTCGCACCTTGGGGGGGGGGTACTGTAACAGTCCTGACCTATTTATGTTAGTTTTTATGTGTTTTTGGTCAGGGCATGTGTTTTGGGTGGGCAGTCTATGTTACCTGTTTCTATGTTGGTTTCGGTTTGCCTGGTATGGCTCTTGATTAGAGGCAGGTGGTTTGCATTTTCCTCTAATCAAGAGTCATATTTAGGTAGGGCATTATCACTGTGTGTTTGTGGGTGATTGTCTCCTGTGTCTGTGTCAATGTTTGCACCATACGGGACTGTTTACGGTTTGTTCATTTCATGTAGTCTGTTCCTGTTCATTTCGTTCTTCACGTTGTATGTAAGTTCGTCGTTCAGGTCTGTCTACTTTCGTTTTGTTATTTTGTATCATTTTCAAGTATAGTTCGTTTTGTCTTGTTAAATAAATTCATCATGTCATTTCAACGCGCTGCACCTTGGTTCAATCCCTGCTCCTCCTCTTCTGATGAAGAGGAGGAGGACCGTAGTTACACGCAGGCTCAGGGAAATAAGCCATCTTTATTATAAATTACGATGGCAAACACGAAACGAAACAAACACTTTCCAAACTACAAAATAACAAAACGACGTTGACGAGACCTGAACATAAACTTACATAACTAAACATAAACTTACGTACAGGAAACAGACGACATCAAAACGAAAACGAAACAAACAAACGCTACAGTCCCATGTGGTACGAACATAACATACGGACACAGGAGACAATCACCCACAAACAAACAGTGAGAATGCCCTACCTAAATATGACTCTTAATTAGAGGCAAACGCAAACCACCTGCCTCTAATCAAGAGCCATACCAGGCAAACCGAAACCAACATAGAAACAGATAACATAGAATGCCCACCCAACCTCACGTCCTGACCAACTAACACACAAAAACTAACATAAATAGGTCAGGAACGTGACAGTACCCCCCCCACAAGGTGCGAACTCCGGACGCACCAGCACAAAGTCTAGGGGAGGGTCTGGGTGGGCATCTAACCACGGTGGTGGTTCAGGCTCGGGGCGCGGTTCCCACCCCACCATAATCCATCCTAACTTCCTCCCTCCAAGAATGTCCACCCTCTTTTGACCCCCACAAAATTCCCTTAACAACATATCTAATAGGGAAAACACCGGGACAGAGAGATAAATCAAGAAAGAGGGATAGATAAGAATATAGAGATAGATGAAGATAGAGAGGGAGATTAGGATAGAGGGGCAACTCCGGACTGAAAGGCAGCTCCGGACAGAGCGACAGCTCTGGACTGATGGGCAGTTCTGGGTATCCAGCCTTTTCAGGCTGAAGGGCAGCTCATGGCTGACTGACGAATCTCGATGCTCATGGCTGGCTGACGGCTCTCGACGCTCATGGCAGGCTGACGGCTCTCGACGCTCATGGCAGGCTGACGGCTCTCGACGCTCATGGCAGGCTGACGGCTCTCGACGCTCATGGCAGGCTGACGGCTCTCGACGCTCATGGCAGGCTGACGGCTCTCGACGCTCATGGCAGGCTGACGGCTCTCGACGCTCATGGCGCTCTGACGGCTCTGGCTGCTCATGGCGCTCTGACGGCTCTGGCTGCTCATGGCTCTCTGACGGCTCTGGCTGCTCATGGCTCTCTGACGGCTCTGGCTGCTCATGGCTCTCTGACGGCTCTGGCTGCTCATGGCTCTCTGACGGCTCTGGCTGCTCATGGCTCTCTGACGGCTCTGGCTGCTCATGGCTCGCTGGCGGCTCTGGCAGATCCTGTCTGGTTGGCGGCTCTGGCAGATCCTGTCTGGTTGGCGGCTCTGGCAGATCCTGTCTGGTTGGCGGCTCTGGCAGATCCTGTCTGGTTGGCGGCTCTGGCAGATCCTGTCTGGTTGGCGGCTCTGGCAGATCCTGTCTGGCTGACGGCTCTAGCGGCTCCTGTCTGGCTGACGGCTCTAGCGGCTCCTGTCTGGCTGACGGCTCTGTAGGCTCATGGCAGACGGGCGGCTTTGCAGGCTCATGGCAGACGGGCGGCTTTGCAGGCTCCTGGCAGACGGATGGCTCAGACGGCGCTGGGGAGACGGATGGCTCAGATGGCGCTGGGGAGACGGATGGCTCAGATGGCGCTGGGGAGACGGATGGCTCAGATGGCGCTGGGGAGACGGATGGCTCTGGCCGGATATGGCGCACTGTAGACCTGGTGCGTGGTGCCGGAACTGGAGGCACCGTGCTAATGACAAGCACCTTCCTACTAGTGCGGGGAGCAGGGACAGGGCACACTGTATTCTCAAAGCCTACTCTATCCCTGATGCGTGGTACCGGCACTGTTGACACCGGGCTGAGGACAAGCACATCAGGATTAGTAGGGGGAGAAGATACAGTGGGTTCAGGGCTCTGGAGACGCACAGGTAGCTTAGTGCGTGGGCCCGGAACTGGAGGCACCGGGCTAGATACACGCACTACAGGGAGAGTGCGTGGAGGAGGAACAGGGCTCAGGATACGCACTGGTAGCCTAGTGCGTAGTGTAAACACTGTAGGTACTAGGCTGGGGCGGGGAGGTGGTGCCGGAAATACCGGACCGTGGAGGCGTACTGGCACTCTTGAGCATTGAGCTTGCCCAACCTTACCTGGTTGAATACCCCCGGTTGCCCGACCAGTGCGGGGAGGTGGAATAACCCGCACCGGGCTATGTAGGCGAACCGGGAAAACCATGCGTAAAGCAGGTGCCATGTATGCCGGCCCGAGGAGACGCACTGGAGACCAGACGCGTTGAGCCGGCCTCATGACACCTGGCTCAATACCCAATCTAGCCCTCCCAGTGCGGGGAGGTGGAATAACCCGCACCGGGCTATGCACTCGTACAGGAGACACCGTGCGCTCTACTGCGTAACACGGCGCCTGCCCGTACTCCCGCTCTCCACGGTAAGCCTGGGAAGTGGGCGCAGGTCTCCTACCTGCCCTTGGCCCACTATCTCCTAGCCCCCCCCCAAGAAATTTTTGGGAATTACTTACGGGCTTTTTCGGCTTCCGTGCCAGACGCGTTCCCTCATAGCTCCGGTTCCTCTCCCAGGTAGCCTCTGCTCTCCTCAATGCCTCCACCTGTTCCCATGGGAGGCGATCCCTCCCAGCCAGGATCTCCTCCCAAGTGTAGCAACCCTTTCCATCCAAAACATCGTCCCATGTCCATTGCTCCTTTCTCTCCTGTCCCTTACTCCGTTTCGTTTTCCTTTGCCGCTTGGTCTTAGCGTGTTGGTGGGTGATTCTGTAACGGGTGACGCTCTCCTCATCCTCGGAAGAGGTGAGGAGAGAAGGATCTTCAGACCAAAACGCAGGCTCAGGGAAATAAGCCATCTTTATTATAAATTACGATGGCAAACACGAAACGAAACAAACACTTTCCAAACTACAAAATAACAAAACGACGTTGACGAGACCTGAACATAAACTTACATAACTAAACATAAACTTACGTACAGGAAACAGACGACATCGAAACGAAAACGAAACAAACAAACGCTACAGTCCCATGTGGTACGAACATAACATACGGACACAGGAGACAATCACCCACAAACAAACAGTGAGAATGCCCTACCTAAATATGACTCTTAATTAGAGGCAAACGCAAACCACCTGCCTCTAATCAAGAGCCATACCAGGCAAACCGAAACCAACATAGAAACAGATAACATAGAATGCCCACCCAACCTCACGTCCTGACCAACTAACACACAAAAACTAACATAAATAGGTCAGGAACGTGACAATACTGGATTGGAGCCATGTTGTCCCTGTCCATGGTTTGTTTATCACTGTAGGTTGGTGCTTAGTTCAGCTCTTATTGCAGAAACCATACAGCATAAACCCATGGAACCTCTCGTATTCCATGGAGCTCTATTCCAGCACGAAGAGCTTTCCCTGTGATAGCACGTCAATTCTAACTGCCAATATGGAACAACCAAAGCTTCTGTTTGCCAGCCTGATCTATTGAGGGAATCTGCCTTGTGGGAAAGGAGTGAAGGTTACCTTGTACATCTGATTAAAAACATTATCTGGGTTTCTCCATAATGAATGAGAAAGGTTGTATGGTGACATGGAGCCAGTGCTACTCTGAAGACAGATGGCTCTATCAATAAACAGATCAACAGGCTTCTCAATGGTTTTCTCTTAGACTCCGTCAGAATGATAGATTGTGCATTCTCCACAATATACAGCTGTCTTAAAGTAGTTAAGGATTAACATGTGAGGCTATTTACCATATATTGTGCATGACCATGTTAGATTTGTCATACAAGATTATTTGCAATATGTGGTAAAATGTTAAACCTTTCAAAACTAGAAAAAAATCATATTCAGATTTTTTCCCCAAAACGGCTTGATTTTTACTTTCACTTTCATAAAGTATTCAAAGATTCACATAATTCAACAGGACCACATGTAGCTGATGTAAGCAGTGGCACTATTGAATGTCAGAGTATTGATCCCTGTCTTCCATCTCCAAATCGCTCCAAGATATGGATGAAATAGAAAAGAAGCAACAGCTGACATTTCCTTTGGAATCTACGCCTATACACTTCCACTCTGTGACATTCAGCATTGAGTAGACAGGACACGAAATCCATCCTGTTGTTTGCACAGAATAGCTGAGCTCGCTAATATTAGGAGACATTAACAAACAATCAGCAACAGGTTTGTTGGACTTAATATTTGAACCTGCTTAGGAATTATAATAAACCCTATCTAGTAGAGCCAAAGGCCCGTTTAAAGTCATGTTATTTTCCTACCAGACACATTTACCTGTCTTCAGGAAGAGATCGCAGCCAATATCAATATTTCATAAACAAATGAGTGATTTGATGGAGGGCAGCATCAGAGTGGCCCTGGAGGGTCTGGATCAATGGCAGGATGGCTCTGCCTGGCTGTCTGCCAATCCCAGCCAGGATAATGTTGTTACCCATCGGAGTGGACCATCGACCAGCCCGCTGCGGCATCTCAGTGCAAGAGGTGTCACTATAGTACCTGATTCGAATCCAGGCTGTATCACATCCGGCTGTGATTGGGAGTCCCATAGAGCAGCGCACAAATGGCCCAGTGTCGCTGGAGTAGGCGGTCATTGTAAATAAGAATTTATTCTTAACTGACTTGCCTATAGTTAACAAATAGTCTTGTGAGTGTTCTACTACACTGGGAGTAGTTGTATAATAAGGGACACGATGAAATAATGTGTGGAATGTCAGTAGAACAAATCTTTATGGTGAAACGCCATAGAGAAAGTGTGTCCAGTGAATGCAAAACATGTGTTTTTACCATCTGCACTGCCTCAAACACTTCCCTCATGTTGGGCAACACTTCCGGTCTCCCCTCATGCCCTCAGTGCTCTAACCTCAAGGCCCCATGAAGTGTGTGTTAGCAGTATAGACTAGACTTCCCCCAGACAAATTCCTCTCCTCATAGGGGTTCATCAAATCAAATCAGATTTTATTGGTCGCACACACATGGTTAGCAGTTGTTACTGTGAGTGTAGCTAAATGCTTGTGCTTCTAGTTCCAACAGTAGAGCAATATCTAACATGTAATCTAACAATTCCACAACAACTACCTAATACACACAAATCTAAGTAAAGGAATGGAATAAGAATATATACATAGAAATATATGGATGAGCAATAACAGAGCGGCATAGGCAAGATGCAATAGTATAAAATACAGTATATACTGTACATATGAGATGAGTAATGCAAGATGTGTAAACATTATTAAAGTGACTAGTGATCCATTTATTAAAATGGCAAATGATTTCAAGTCTGTATGTAGTTAGCAGCCTCTCTGTGTTAGAGATGGCTGTTGAACAGTCTGATGGCCTTGAGATAGAAGCTGTTTTTCAGTCTCTCGGTCCCAGCTTTGATGCACCTGTACTGACCTCGCCTTCTGGATGGTTGCGGGGTGAACAGGCAATGGCTTGGGTGGATGTTGTCCTTGATGATCTTTTTGGCCTTCCTGTGACATCAGGTGCTGTAGGTGTCCTGGAGGGCAGGTAGTTTGCCCCCGGTGATGCGTTGTGCAGATCTAACCACCCTCTGGAGAACCTTGCGGTTGTGTGAGGTGCAGTTGCCATACCAGTCGGTGATGCAACCCGACAGGATGCTCTCAATTGTGAATCTGTAAAAGTTTGTGAGTGTTTTAGGTGACAAGACAAAATTCTTCAGCCTCCTGAGGTTGAAGAGGCGCTGTTGTGCCTTCTTCACCACACTGTCTATGTAGGTGGACCATTTCAGTCTGTCCATGATGTGTACACCAAGGAACCTAAAACTTTACATCTTCTCAACTGCTGTCCCGTCGATGTGGATGGGGGTGCGCCCTCTGCTGTTTCCTGAAGTCCACGATCATCGCCTTTGTTTTGTTGTTGTTGAGTGAGAGACTGTTTGCTGACACCACACTGAGTGCCCTCACCTCCTCCCTGTAGGGAGATTTCTCACTCTCACTCACTCACTTACTCACTCAATCAAATAAAATGTTATTGGTCACATGCACATATGTATCAGATGTTATTGCGGGTGTTGCGAAATACTTGTGTTCCTAGCTCCAACCGTGCAGTAATATCTAACAATTCACAACAATAAACACAATCTAACAATTCTCTCTCTCTATGGGATAAGAGCCAGCAGTTCTTGTTTGCTCTCCTCCCCCACACTGACCCAGTCTTTATGACCATAGAGAACAGCGACTACTGAGTGAGATGTCTAAGAAAATACAAGAACTCTAGAACAGTCTGAATAAAGCCACCATAAGAGATTTTCACTCTGTATTTGTATTTGTATTTATTATGGATCATTATTAACTGCTGCCAAGGCAAAAATGAAGGCAGTTATACAATTTTAAAAACATCATAATACATCCACAAAATATTTCACATAACATAAAGTGTGTGCCCACAGGCCACTACTCTACAACCACATACAGTTGAAGTCGAAAGTATACATACACCTTAGCCAAATACATTTAAACTCAGTTTTTCACAATTCCTGACATTTAACCCGAGTAAATATTCCCTGTCTTAGGTCAGTTAGGATCACCACTTTATTTGAAGAATGTGAAATGTCAGAATAATAGTAGAGAGAATGATTTAGTTCAGCTTTTATTTATTTCATCACATTCCCAGTGGGTCAGAAGTGTACACACACTCAATTAGTATTTGGTAGTATTGCCTTTAAATTGTTTAACTTGGATTAAACGTTTTGGGTAGCCTTCCACAAGCTTCCCACAATAAGTTGGGTGTATTTTGGCCCATTCCTCCTGACAGAGCTGGTGTAACTGAGTCAGGTTTGAAGGCCTATTTGCCCGCACTCACTTTTTCAGTTCTGCCCACACATTTTCTATAGGATTGAGGTCAGGGCTTTGTGATGGCCACTCCAATAACTTGACTTTGATATCCTTAAGACATTTTGCCACAACTTTGGAAGTATGCTTGGGGTCATTGTCCATTTGGAAGATCCATTTGCGACCAAGCTTTAACTTCCTGACTGATGTCTTGAGATGTTGCTTCAATATATCCAATTATGTTTCCACACCATCCACTTGACTATTTTGTGAAGTGCACCAGTCCCTCCTGCAGAAAACCATCCCCACAACATGATGCTGCCATCCCTGTGATTCATGGTTGGGAGGGTGTTCTTTGGCTTGCAAGCCTCACCCTTTTTCCTCCAAACATAACGATGATCATTATGAACAAACAGTTCCATTTTCGTTTCATCAGACCAGAGGACATTTCTCCAAAAAGTACGATCTTTGTCCGCTTGTGCAGTTGCAAACCTTAGTCTGGCTTTTTTATGGTGGTTTTGGAGCAGTGGCTTCTTCCTTGCTGAGCGGACTTTCAGGTTATGTCAATATAGGACTCGTTTAACTGTGGATATAAATACTTTTGTACCTGTTTCCTCCAGCATCTTCACAAGGTCCTTTGCTGTTGTTCTGGGATTGATTTGCACTTTTCGCATCAAAGTACGTTCATCTCTAGGAGACAGAACGTGTCTCCTTCCTGAGCGGTATGACGGCTGTGTGGTCCCATGGTGTTTATACTTACGTGCTATTGTTTGTACAGATGAACGTGGTACCTTCGGGCGTTTGGAAATTGCTCCCAAGGATGAACCAGACTTGTGGAGGTCTACCTTTTTTTCTGAGGTCTTGGCTGATTTCTTTTGATTTTCCCATGATGTCAAGCAAAGAGGCGCTGAGTTTGAAGATAGGCCTTGAAATACATCGACAGGTACACCTCCAATTGACTCAAATTATGTCAATCAGCCTATCAGAAGCTTATAAAACCATTACATAATTTTCTGGAATTTTCCAAGCTGTTTAAAGGCACAGTCAACTTTGTGTATGTAAACTTCTGACCCACTGGAATTGTGATACAGTGAATTATAAGTGAAATAATCTGTCTGTAAACAATTGATGGAAAAATTACTTGTTGCACAAAGTAAATGTCCTAACCGTCTTGCCAAAACTATAGTTTGTTAACAACTTCCTGTCAATAGGGGGGCGCTGTTTCCACTTTGGAAAAAATCGTGCCCAAATTAAACGGCCTCGTACTCTGTTCTAGATCATACAATATGCATTTTATTATTACTATTGGATAGAAAACACTCTAAAGTTTCTAAAACTGTTTGAATTATATCTGTGAGTAAAACAGAACTCATTTGGCAGCAAACTTCCATACAGGAAGTGAAATATCTGAAAACGAGGCTCTGTGTCAGGGCCTGCCTATTCAACTGGATTTTATTTATGGATCTGTATGCAATTTATACGCCTTCCACTAGATGTCAACAGGCATTGGAAGGTTGAATGGGGTGTCTAGCTTGATCTGAGGCCGAATAAGAGCTTTTGGAGTGACAGGTCTGCCCTTTTGTCAGTTTTCAACGGTGCGCGGGGGAACCTTACATTGTCTTCTGAAAAGCGTTCAGTATACACGGCGAATATCCCCGGCTCTGATTTTATTTGATACATATGAGAAAAACATCATAAAGTAGGATTTTTCAACCGAGTTTGATCAGTTTATTCAACGTTTATTGGGAATTTGGGAATTTTTCGTTTCATGCGCTAGGAGAGGATGGGCACGTTCGCGCCACATGGTTAGCCAAAGTTGCTAATTCGACAGAAGAAATGGACATTCTAAAACCAAACAATGATTTATTCTGGACCTAGGACTCCTTGCACAACATTCTGATGGAAGATCAGCAAAAGTAAGACAACATTTATGATGTTATTTCGTATTTTTGTGTAATATGTTGACTCCAAAACGACGGAGAATAGGTGAGAGCTGTAACGCATACTGTATGCTGTGGTAAAGTTATTTAAAAAAATCTAACACAGCGGTTGCATTAACCTGTTGGGGATGGGGGCGCTGTTTAGACTATTTATGCTAATTTGGTAATTTTTGAAACGGCTTCCCACAAAATCCTTGATCGTACAATATGCATTTTATTATTATTATTGGATAGAAAACAGTCTATAGTTTCTATAGGAGTTGAAATTTTGTCTCTAAGTGGAACAGAGCCCATTCTACAGCAATTTCCCTGACATGGATTCAGATTTCAGAAATGTTGGCCACTGTTCTGAAGTCAGTTAAAAAGGCACTGATATTGCTATGACTGTACGGACACTTCTTACGTCTTCCCCTGGATGCCTTTACGTGATGACGATTCCAATGGGGTCGATTGCGCGTTCACAGGCCCTACAAATGAAAAAACCCTGAAGCTAGTCATTCTTTTGGAGCTGCGTCATGCGCCTAGAGGACACCGGCCCGCACCTTTTCCAAGGATTAGTGAAGGGGGTAATATTACTCGGGTCATGTTTCTACTCGTTATGGGAGTTAAAAACATCATAAGGTAGTTAATTTAAAGCGTTTTATAGCAATTTATATCCGTTTAGTGCGATTTTGGGACATTTATTTTTGAAACGATGTGAATAGTTGGGCACGCTTTTCAGTTCATCCCGAACGCAGTTGGCATTTCCACATGGCAAGAGGACAGCTTTCCACCAAAAGACGATTTCTCCCAAGAAAGGATCCTTTGCCCAAGATACTGATGGAAGAACAGCTCAAGGTAGGACATTTTTATTATGATAAATCGTGTTTCTGTCGAAACATTTTAGTGGCTTAGGACGCCATGTTTTTTGACGTAGCTACGCTTGGCGCAAACTGTATTGAAAAGTAAGGATAAATTTAAAAATGTAATAACGCAATTGTATTAAGAATTAAATTGTCTATCAATCCCTGTCCACCCTATATTTTTTAGTCACGTTTATGAGTATTTATGTATAAGAGTAGATCACTGTCTAAGTGGCGCAAGGACATTTTCTGACCAGCTTGTCTACATTTCACATTGTCTAACCATGATTTTGGTGGCTAAATATAAACATTTGCGATCAAACTGTATATGCATGTTGTAATGTGATGTTACAGGAGTGTCATCGGAAGAATTCTGAGAAGGTTAGTGAAAAAATTAATATCTTTTGGCGATGTTGACTTTTATCGCTCACTTTGGCTAGAATCAATGCTGGGCTGCTATGTGGTATGTGCTATGCTAATATAACGATTTATTGTGTTTTCGCTGTAAGACACTTAGAAAATCTGAAATATTGTCTGTATTCACAGGATCTGTGTCTTTCGATTCGTGTATGCTGTGTATTTTTACGAAATGTTTGATGATTAGTAAGTAGGTAAACACGTTGCTCTAAGTAGTTTTTCTATTCCATTTGTGAGTGGAATTGTAACCTATGCCATCTACCTGAAATATGCACTTTTTTCTAACAAAACCTATCCCATACCATAAATATGTTATCAGACTGTCATCTAATGAGTTTTTTTGTTGGTTAGGGGCTATAAATATCTTAGTTTAGCCGAATTGGTGATGGCTACTGGTGTTGGTGGACAAATAAAAGATGGTGGATTATGCTAATGTGTTTTTAGGTAATAGATGTACATCTTTACATATTGTGTCTTCCCTGTAAAACATTTTAAAAATCGGACATGTTGACTGGATTCACAAGATCTGTGTCTTTCATTAGCTGTATTGGACTTTAATGTGTGAAAGTTAAATATTTTAAAAAAATAATTTTTTTGAATTTCGCGGCACTGGTTTTTCAGTGGGGGGGGGGGGGGGTGTGCCGCTAGCGCCACGCTGATCCTAGACAGGTTAAGAATCAGTGTATCTTTCATTTGCCATACAACAAGTATTTTTATGTAAAGTTTCTGATGAGTTCTTTGGTCAGATTAGGTGAGTGTCCAAAATATCTCCGGACATTCTGGTGAATTGTTGCTACGTATTCACAATGTATAACCACAATTTGCAGGTCTAAATATTTCTTTTCGAACAAAACATAAATGTATTGTATAACATGATGTTATAAGACTGTCATCTGATGAAGTTGTTCAAGGTTAGTGATTAATTTTATTTCTATTTTGTCGGTTTTGTGCAAGCTATTTTGGCGGGGAGTAAATTGCGTTGTGTGTTTGGCTACTGTAGTGAGCTAATAGAAATATATATTGTGTTTTCGCTGTAAAACACTTAAAAAATCAGAAATATTGGCTGGATTCACAAGATGTTTATCTTTCATTTGATGTACACCATGTATTTTTCATAAATGTTTTATGATGAGTATTTATGTATTTCACGTTGCTCTCTGTAATTATTCTGGCTGCTTTGGTGCTATTTGTGATGGTGGCTGCAATGTAAAACCAGGATTTGTAGCTATAAATATGCACATTTTCGAACAAAACATAAATGTATTGTATAACATGATGTTATAAGACTGTCATCTAATGAAGTTGTTCAAGGTTAGTGATTAATTTTATCTCTATTTCTGGGTTTTGTGAAAGCTACCTATGCGGTGGAAACATGGTGAAAACATGCCGTTGTGTGTTTGGCTATTGTGGTTAGCTAATAGAAATACATATTGTGTTTTCGCTGTAAAACATTTTAAAAATCGGAAATGATGGCTGGATTTTCAAGATGTTTATCTTTCATTTGCTGTATTGGACTTGTGAATTCATGAAAATCTATTATATGATATCCCTGTCGCGTTAGGCTAGGCTATGCTAGTCAGCTTTTTTGATGAGGATGCTCCCGGATCCGGGATGGGTATCAATGAAAGGTTACCAAGAAATTTGTGGACTGGTTGAAAAACGAGTTTTAATGACTCCAACCTCCAGACGTGACGTTGGCATTCGGGCCAAAGAGTTCAATCTTGGTTTCATCAGACCAGTGAATCTTGTTTCTCATGGTTTGAGTCCATTAGGTGCCTTTTGCAAACTCCAAGTGGGATTTCATGTGCTATTCAGTGAGGAGTAGCTTCCGTCTGGCTTCTCTACCATAAAGGCCTGATTGGTGGAGTGCTGCGCGGAGATGGTTGTCCTTCTGGAACGTTCTCCCATCTCCACAGAGGAGCTCTAGAGCTCTGTTAGAGTGACCGTTGGGTTATTGGTCACCTCTGACCAAGGCCCTTCTCCCCTGATTGCTCAGTTTGGCCGGGCGACCAGCTCTAGAAAGAGTCTTGGTGGTTCCAAACTTCTTCCATATAAGAATGATGGAGGCCACTGTGTTCTTGGGGACCTTCAATGCTGCAGAACATTTTTGTTACACTTCCCAGATTTCACAGAATCCTGTCTCGGAGCTCTATGGACAATTCCTTCTACCTCATTGCTTGGATTTTACTCTGACATGCACTGTCAACTGTGGGACCTTACATAGGCAGGTGTGTTTCTTTCCAAATCATGTCCAATCAATTGGATTTACCACAAGTGGACTCCAATCAAGTTGTAGAAACATGTCAAGAATGATCAATCGATGCAAGAGCTCAATTTCCAGTCTTGTAGCAAAGGGTCTGAATACTTATGTAAATAAGGTATTTATGTTTTTTTATTTTTAATACATTGGCTAAAAATTCTAAAAACATATTTTTGCTTTGTCATTATGGGGTATTGTGTGTCGACTGATGAGGATATTTATTTATTGAATCCATTTTAGGTCTTCAGCTGCAAGGATAGCTTCTCTGTACTGTAGATGTTTCCAGGTCACAGAGAAAACATGTAACATGATGACGGATTACTTAAATGCAGGCGATTCAACACCACTTGGCTGATTTGAGGCAGTCGAGGGAGATGGAACAGAATGAAATGGCGTCCTCTGCCGGATGAGGGAGGTCCCACAGGAAATGAAATTAAAGTGACCAAAGACGTGGACCACTCCTTCTTGTTGATAATTCACTGCACTACACTTGAGCAATTGTTGTTGAAGAAACTGTACTCACAGTGAAACAGAGCAAGTGGATGTTGAACTCATCAACCAGGCTGAGTACGTCAATGTTACTGACCAGCGCCTTGTACAAATCAGACAGCACACAGACAGGGCCGAGCACCTCCAGGTCTGTGATTCTGATGGCCCGACTGCAAGGAAGAAACAGCTCTAGCCACCATAGAATATTTGCCAGTCAAAGAGGAGTCCAGTGTTCAAAATGAGGCAATATTCAAGGGTCAGAGAGTCGTTATTCCCCGGTCCCTGTGCCCTGAGATGTTGGCACGTATCCACTCAAGTCCCATTGGAGGTGAGGCCTGTTACAGACAAGCAGGTGACACACTGTGTTGGCCAGGAATGTAGAGTGAAATAAAAGACTATGTAAAGAAATGCAGAATCTGCGATGAAAATGCCATTGAGCAACAGAGAGAGATGATGATGTCCCACGAGCTAGCGATGCGACCCTGACAGATAGTAAGTCTTGACCTTCGTCTGTTAGTCGATCATTACTCAGACTTCTGGGACTCCCCGACCTCTCAGCAGAGACAACAATCATACTCTGCAAGGCTCAGTTTGCCCGCTATGGCCAGCCAGATAAGGTAATTCTGCATTGAGTTCCGGCAATTTGCTGCAGAATGGGAATTTAAGCACGTCACCGTATTGCCACGACACCCAAAAAGCAGCCAACAGTCTCATGGAGCCCTGTGTGGTGACATACGTACTGGAGAAGCTTTGTCACAGAAAACAGGTGTCCAAGTTCATCTACGACAAATCAGCAAAGGACTTACCTGAGCTCAGGGTGGGTGAAGTGGTGTGGCGGAAGCCACTACCAGGGGACCGGATGGGCCTCTAGAGACTTGGATCTTGTGTGCAGAAAGTTGCACCACGCTCTTACTTGGTCGAATTGAATGTATTACTGTACCGTCATAACATCACCTCAGAACACTGATCACGTGACAAAGGACGGAACCCCAGCAAGTCACGTGGGGCAAGTCACGTCTGAGGCACTGGTCAAAGAGCCAGGGTATCACAGGACGCCCGCTCCCTCGTCCATCAATAGTAACCTCTGACAGTCAGGTGACATGGCTGTGCGTGATCCCTCAGTCCTCACAGAAAAGCCCCCTGTCTTTTCACGCTGCAGGCAGCTGTCCCAGCCACTGAAAATACTTCATCTGTAGGTTTCCTATTATGCATTGCTGACAGAGGTTTTAAAAAAGAAATAAATGGTCAAAGTGAAGAGACTATCAAAATGTGTTGTTTATATTTTCTATCTGAAAAAAACCTAAACTGTTCATGTTGGAAAAAATTACTAGGTTTGCTTTGTTGGTGTATTGACATCTCCTGTCCTATTTTATAAAAGGGAAGATGTTATGGGTGTAAGATGGCACGTTAATGCCATCTGTTGGTAAATGTTAATTGCTGCAACACCAGTGTTTTTACCAGTGTGCTTGATATACCCGGATGTATTACAATGTGCTGAACAAGACTGGTTACTCGCATCAATGACTCCTCATCATTTAACATCCAAACAAATGCTGCTATGGCAATGAACTATTTGATAATGATTAACGTCACTAACAAATACAATTTCTCACCCACCCTTACCCTCTTTGTCATGTGTTGTTATGTACAGTAGACTAACCATCCATAAATGCTGTGCTCTAACTGAACTTTGACCCATCTGAGTTATAACCCACTGGGCACACACTGGTTGAATCAACGTTGTTTCCACGTCATTTCAATGAAATTACATTGAACCAATGTGGAATAGACGTTGAATTGACGTCAGAGCTCAATGGGAAGCCACTGATCTGTATGCACACAGCCGCCCTGGTGGTGAGGGATGCTTGTCTGTGTCTCTGTCACAGAGACAGGCCCATGTCATCAGTCAGTCCCACGGATCAATACAAACTCAGGCTAGATCAGAGGAACAGATAAAGGTTCAGAGGATAGGGCAGCTTATTGACTGCAGACAAATTCACCCCAGAGGTCATCCTTGCCCCTACAAACCAAGTGAACCACCTTCAGACTTTATGTAAATTGAAAATGTAATTGCTCTGACTGTTGTGAATCTTGTTTATGCGTTTTTTTTTACTGTAGGTTTCAGCAGAGCGGCTCATCCATGAAAATGTCTCTAATGCATGCAGGTAGGAGCAATGTTAGAAAATGTGGACAACAGCTACATTCCAATAATCTGTTCCTGAGGTCTATTTGCTTGATTGAGTTGCACACAACTCAATGAGGCAGTGTAGCTCTCTTCAGAAGCTGGCCTCATCAGTATTTGAGTGGGGTAGGTGGTCAGCTAGTGGGGTAGGTGATAAGCGATTCTTTCACATGCCTCATTGTCCGTGTATCATTGGCCATGGCCCCCTGCTGTGGACCTCAGTCTTCCACACACAGGCCTACTCTGCCAGCCAAACAACTAAACCCATTCATAGGAAGAGAGGACTGCCACAGTGCTTAGAGAGACCACATAGGGTAACCATGAGTGTCCACCAAAGTCTGCTAAATAGTTGCATACAGCTATACTTGTACCAGTGTTGTGATCCAGAATGTTAATTTGTTGAAAAGACAGACAATTTTACATCATTTAAGTTGCACACATGGAACATGCAATGGTATCATTCTCAAAGGACAAGGTAAGAAATTGAAACAATTTGAAGAATATGTATTGCATTTCTTCAATGCTGAAGTTCTGATGTGACTGGTTGTAGATACAGTATATATGCATGTAAGAGAGTGAGAGGTGAGTGTGTGTGGGGGTGAGTGAGAGTAAAGAGAGAGAGAGAGAGAGAGCTAGAGAGAAAGAACAGAGAGAGCACATGTTTTACAGAGCACAGATCAATATACAGAATACAACTTTAATTTGCTAATGGTTTTGTGGACAGACAAATAAAAGGAAGCCTGGGGGACTATTTATAGTCCTGCTACAGGGAACCACCCAGACTGAGGCTGAAGCTGGTTCTCTACTGTACATGTGACAATTTCCCTGAAAGTCTACTGTTAAATTAGGAATCCACTTACTGAACTATTACAATCGCTTCCTCCTGAACCTCTCTACCCTCTTAGCTCCTCTACATCAACTGCTAAGGAAGGATGTGGCCTAGAAATGGTCAGAAAGACAGGAAGAAGTTTTTGCAAAGTCAAAGGTGTTACTGCAATCAGCTGAAGTGCTAGTGCACTACTCAGCAGACAGAGATCTTATCGTGTGATGCCTCAACGTATGGTGTGGGGGCGGTGCTATCCCACCGGATGGAGAATGGTGCAGAGAAACCTATCGGGTTCTGTTAGGATTTATGTTTATGCACTATAGGCTGTTAGCATATTGGTTGAAGGTGAATGATGTTTTGTTGCACACACACACACACAATACAGAGGGGGGTAGGTGTGTAAGGACTGACCACCACAGGCCATAAAAGCTGTGGACAGTCTGGAGAGGGGAGGGGTGCATCACTCTGGGCCAACCAGGAGGGTGAAGAGACTGGACAATACCATATTAGGAACTGTTTCAGTGAATAATCGAGGGGGACACAGGATGGAGCTGCTCTACCCAACAACCAGATGTGGAGAAGGAAAACGCCAAGGGGCTTGGACAAGTTCGGGGGCCCACAAAGGAGGAGCAAGAGTATGAACCATGCTAAACCTCTACTATGATAGGCCAAATGGACAAGTTGAGAATAAAATTGTCATAGTATAAAACTACTATTTTGAGTACATTCCACAGTTCTCTGATCTACCCTGCGCGGAGATCCAGTGAACCCGTATATACGAAAATTGCATTTACCATTTATCATTTGAGTTTAATTAAAATACTTAACATATATTCGGTGACTATGAATCACATTTTGTCCTGATGCCAGATTTGAACTGACGCAAATCTCTTTCAGTTCATCTCAAGAACGTTGTCGCCAGCGGAGAAAAAGTACTCTCAGCTGGACAAGGAAGGACTGGCTGTCATATTTGGAATACAGAGATTCCACAAGTACTTGTACGGGAGAACATTCACTATTGTGACGGATCATAAGCCTCTGATCTCTCTGTTCAATGAACAAAAGCCAGCACCACAAATGGTCTCTCCAAGAGTTCAACGTTGGGCTGTGTGGCTCAAGGCCTACGAGTACAGAATAATTTACAAACCAGGTAGATACCATGGGAATGCTGATGCTCTGAGTAGGCTGCCCGTTCCACAAATCATCATTCAGGAAGAAGAAAATGATCAGGTTTTGATGATCGATGTGTTGGATGATGCACCGGTGAACACAGCACAAATGCATGTGCATGAATTTATCCTGATATGTCTGGTGGCCAAAGATGGACCACGATGTGGAAAATGAGGTTAGCCGGTGTGCAGATTGTCAGAGTAACAGGAAGTCATCCCCCACTATGCCATTACATCCATGGGAATGGCCAGAAAAACCATGGACACGACTACATGTGGACTACGCTGGACCTTTCCTAGGAAAAATGTTCCTTGTGCTGATTGATTCTCCTTCAAAGTGGATGGATGTTTACCCCATGAACACGTCAAAATCGTACGCTACGATTGAGAAATTGAGACAAAGCTTCAGTGTTATGGGATTGCCTCAAATGTTGGTTAGTGAAAAATGCTACTTGTTTTACAAGCACTGAAATCACAAGTGATGAAACAAAATGGAATTCAGCATGTAACGTCGGCCCCTTTTCACCCATCTTCAAACGGATTAGCAGAACGTGCAGTTCAGACCCTGAAGGAGGGGATGAGGAAGATGCAAGGGCCCAGCATTGAAACAAAGGTGTCAAGATTCTTGATTAGCTACAGGATTACTCCTCAAGCTACGACTGGGTTGTCACCTGCAGAAATGTTGATGTCAAGGAGGTTAAGGTCAACCTTGGATCTCATCAGACCAGACCTGAAAATGAAAATAGAACAAAAGCAATGGAATCAAAAATGTAATCATGACACCCGGGCCAAACTCAGAAGTTTCTCACCTGGAGATGATGTCTATACAAGAAACTATAGGTTTGGTCCTAAATGGATTCCAGCTACTATTGAGGGTTGCTCAGGACCAGTATCTTATACTGTGATCATCGGAAGTGGACAAAGACTAAGGAGACACGTGGATCAGATCCGAGCTCGAATTCCAGTTCCATCCGGAGAACTGGATCAATTCTTAAACGAGCAGGACAGGACATTGGAACGTTCCCCAGAGTTGCAGTTGGACAAACCACCTGAGACCAACAATGCTCAACTTCCTGAGACCACCAGTCCGGGACGACCTCCTCCTGTGAAGTCTCCACAAAAGGACTTTGTTTCACCATCAAGGAGTGAAGATCTGGTGGCACCAGCTACACCACCTCTGAGACGCTCTATTAGAGAGAGATGTCCGCCAGACTTTTTCAGATCGTAAAGGAGATCATTAAAAAATAAATAAAAAAATAGCATAGCTCAGAAAGGAATTAAGATGGGTTATTAGCTTTAAAGGGGGGGATGTAGTAACCTGGTATATTTGTTTACCAATAGATGGCAGTATTGACTCAAGACGGGGGTTTGCTTCCCGCTATCCGTAGCTATTTCCTATGTCTGCCTATATAACTATGATTAAGAAAGCTTCAGGTAGTTTAAGCCAGGTGCATAAGAGAATGTAATTCTAAGTTACAATTAAATACTAAACCGTACTTAAGTCTCATGAGTCGTAACTCTAAGAAGCCTTTAAGGATACTACAAGATGTTACCCAGGAAAAGCCCACAAAACCACTAGTGAATGAAAGAGGTTCCATGGGCTTATGCTGTATGGTTTCTGCAATAAGAGCTGAACTAACCACCAAGCTACAGTGATAAACAGACCATGGAGAGTGACAACATGGCTCCAATCCTGTATTTAAAAAAATAAAAACATAAAATCCACCAGCCTATGAATTGAGACGTTGCAATTATTTCCATACTTATATACTATAGCCTACTATGCTAGGCTGCATGAAGAGCAAAATGACGTCCAGAGATGCCGTGTTTACCCTCACTGTCCTCCTGGGGAAAAGTTGCCAATGGAATTCAACTTTGTGGCATTGTTTATCCTGTTGTGATGATGCATTTCACCAGTGGTCTGCAGGACAGGTTGTATGGTGTGTTTGAAGCAGTGGCGGTTCTAGTTTGTATGGCTACCAAGGCAGTAGTCTGCCAAGCTCACAAACTAGAATCAGGGCGCCCACTCCGACAAGGTTAATTGACCCACAGTCCCACACGGTGACATGATATCATTGACATGATGTGCAAATGGGCAATAGAATACCGAGCGCGCAAATGTCACCATTCTGATTTTTTGGGGGCGGGTGCCCCGTGACACCCCCAGCAAGATGCCACACTGGGAGGCTGCCCATGTCGCCTATACCTAAATCCGCCACTGGTTTGAAGAGAAGTGCTCTTTCATGGTGACTATTTGACACACCGATTGGTCTTCAGCATTCTCTTTTCAACACCGCCTGTTTTTCAATGGTGGTAAATGTATGATCAATGAGAACCTTCTTATGGAACTCATACCCTTGACTATGAAACTCAACCTTCAGAGAAGAGCAATGTTATCCCATAAAGCCATCCAAGTAAACAAGAAATATCCTAACCCTTTTTTCCCCACACATCCCATAGACACATTAAGAGAGGGTGCATGGAAGACAAGGGGATGATTAAAATAGATATATTTCTACTGCCCTGTATATTACAGACTGTACTCATTGAATTTTGACAGGCTTGATTTACGATAGCGTAGCACTGAGGCTAGAGCCCTAGCAGAACCATACAGCTACTCCACCGACCCAGAACTGCTGGCCGTCTCCACCGCTCTCCACCTCCAACACGGCTAATGAGTGATTCCATTATGCTGATCCAAGCACTTTGGAGCTCGTCTTCAGGATATTAGCGTAGCCAAAGGTTATTCATAGACTATCAAACCAAAGCTGTGGACAGGAAACGCTGACTTATGTGTAAATATCAATTAAATTAGTAAGGGCCCCGGTGAGTGCAGGTGCACTAGCTTGCTTTAATGGCAGTAGACGTCAACATGTTTACACAAGACAGGCAAGACACACATATATACATCCAATAACAGCTGATGTTGTTGGAGCAAACCATTAAGGAGAGCTGAGCATTAAATATAAATAGGTCTAGTTGCCAGGGTGAAGTAGCAAGGACATGCATTTTAAGAGAAGAGGACACCCAGGCCATATGACACCCAGGCTATACTCTATTTTTGAAAGAGTACATTTACCAAGACCATATGTACATTTATGACAGCTGGACATACTATGGTCAGCAGGATACAGGAAGAAAGATGGAAGCAAGATAACTGATGACTAACACGTAAAACATAAGCATGCAATGCATGCATTATTAATAGGACTTGAAAAGGGTTCTGTCATCGTTATAACCTAACCAAAAGCAGATATGAGCGTTAGTGGGCGTGAACAAGCAAGCTCTGAGATTAAAAGATAATCATGGAGCAAAGTCAAGGGAAGCTATTTTCATATAGAGGGAGGGGACTCTATACGTTATGCAAAGACAGAATCCTATAAAGGCAGGAGTCTGTAATATGAGAATTGAGTCTCTTTCCATGGAGGGGCTCGGCTCTGTTACGTTTGTGATAGGGTCCTTCCATGGAAGGGCTCAGTTTTGCTACTTTGTATTAAAGTGTATATTGAATTCACAAGTTCTTGTAAGAGTGTTATATTTCTGAGACGATTCTCCACGACAATGTGTTGCCGTTTATTGTCACGAAGCATAATGACAAATGTAGAATTAGATGTTTTTATTATGACTGAATTAGTACGAATTTGAAAGATTAGTCAATTAAACATCACTTCACATCCATGCTGTAACAACTGGCATGAATAATGTGTTCACAAATAGGCACAGCTTGGGAGGTAATACCATTAAAGTTCTGCTACTGCAGCGTGCTTGATATGAGTTCAGAAGCAAGACTTTGAGTGTATTGTGAAGACAAGGCACAGTAGAAAACACTGAGTGCCAAGTCGTTTTCCCGGATGGCAAAACAGCTTCCATGTTCTCTTTTATTGTAATGTAGGCCAGCCTGTGTCATAGAGAGACAAAATGAGAGCACAGCTCACCAGCTGCAATCTCAGCAAAATCATCTCTGTGGAATTGTGGGCAGCAAGGTTATTCATTATTATGAGTATTTGGCAGTAGGGTAAGATGCATTGAGTTAAGCTATTTAACTATGAGAGAGTATTGAATAAAATGTGGTCATAAGCTTTGGTAGGAGTTAGTCACTTATAATAATAAAATGCATATACAGTTAATGAAATACTCTGCAAACACTGGGCTATTTTAACACTGCCTCAAATTAGCAATACATTCAGATTTCTATGCAGTGAATCTAATTGCCACCAAAGCTACTTGCTATACACAGTGCATAGTATTACGTAATAGCTAGGACAAACTACATGGTGTATTCACAAAACCTAATCACCCAATTTACCATAATTCCCCACACATCCTCTTTGAGTTGGTCAAATCAGAATTTAGAATAACCCCTCAGGTTGACAACATAATGATCCCTATTTGTCTGACTTGTTGCACCTCTATCAGCATCACTCTGAGTGTACGCACAACGCCACATTCTTGTGCCTCTCCCAGTAGTGGCAGTCCTCAGGGAAGCTCCAGGTGGCCTCGCTCTCCTTGTGGTGACTGACAGCATGCACCACGAACCCTGCCAGCTGCTTCTCCAGGACCTCCACCATGGCCTGGGCATCACCCTTCTTCCCCGGCCCCTCCATCAGTTGCCGGATGCAGTCGCGGGGCACCGGTTGGGGACTGGTGCTGTAGGAAATCACCAGGTAAGGTATCGTTCACCTGCAGCACCTCAAACCAGTTCTGACCGACCATGTGTTGGAAGTGGTACCCCGGCACGCCAGTTCCGATAGCTGCTGCCAGAGTGGTTGACCACTCGGACCAACCAGCTCACCCAGTCGTACTTCCTGGTGAGGAATTCCTGTACTTCCTGAGCCGTGACCTGAAGATTGCGTTCCTCTTTTTCCTGGAGAAGATGCTGGGCTTCAAGGCAAGCCTGTTCAGGGAAGGCTGCTACGCAGGCCTCGATGCATGCCTTCATCTTTGATTCCACCTCCCTGATTTTGCTGCTCCAGTTATGGATGGTTTCCTGTTCCTCACCTGGTCCCTTGGTGAGGGCACAGTGGTTCAGCAGGGCAATTAGGCCCAGGCAGAAGAGCTCCTTCGTCCTCACACAGAAGTCCTCCAGTAGGCGCCTGTTCCTCGCCTCTTATCTGAGACAAATGGAGAACCAACCACTCAGCTGTTGTGAATAACAATCAAATGTATCATCCTATTTACCATAATCACAAGTTAACAGTTCAAATTCATTCCACAAGTGTTGTCAAACTAAAATACTCAACCAATGACATGCTCCACAGATGCATAAAGACCCATTTAGCATGGTTAAGAACACTTTACCTCTCCACCAACTACAAGATGGACTACCCAAAGCTGTTGGTGCCCATCAGAGCATCTTACAGCCAATACAGGTTCTTCTCCCCTCCGGTGCTCCAGAAACAGCCTCTTCTTGACCACCTGAAACTGTGGCTTGGCCTCCAGAATGTCCATGTACTTCCGGAACTGGTTCCTGATGTTCTCCTCCACTGAGAAGTAATAGGAATCCAGCTGGCCCTTCTTAATCTCACAGTCAATGTCCTCCCGCTGGGTGGACAGTACGTCCAGCTTGTTCCTCACGGACAGGAACTGCTCTTTGACATGGAATACCTCTTTGCTCTGCACGTGGTTACAGACCAAAACATACATTTATGGTCCACATCACGATTAAATCTTAAAGGGGCAATCAGCAGTTCCTACACACATTTTTGGAATTATAAAGTGATGATATGTACCCATTGATTCCTGAAGAATATAACTTATAAATGCCTGAGCTGAGTTCAACTATCTTACCATATCAGAACCCAAAATATGAGCTGGTTTTACTCCATGCGTGTCAACAAAGTAAATATAAACAAACACTATAAAGTCTGAAAACATGGTTAAAGTATACTTTTTATATCATGTATGGTCAGTCCTTACATCCATAGCTCTGTTTATGATATTATAATTTGTTTATGTTATGAATGTTATAATGGAGGGGTGTTTTTTGTTATAGTTTCTACTGCTGTTGTCCCTTTAATTATTTACAGTCAGTAAAAATAAATACATAGAATATCATAATTAACTCAATAAGGTGCTGTAGTCAGGCAGCAAGTGTAATCACTGGCCTGGAATGGCACTATGCCACTATTTACAGACACGTTTTAGAGACGCTTGTATACAAGAGCTACATTTTTATATCTGATATTGTCAAGGTCAAAGGTAAAAATCTGTATAATATTGAATGAGATGCAACATTTGCATGTAAAACAAATGTCAATCTAAAGCCAAAATGAGATAATACATTTATCATGACATAAAATGACTGAAATAGACAGAGGTGTGAGCAGCCCTTCACTGGGTCTGTTTATGCCTCATTTGGTTTCAGAACCGACCAAGCCCAAGCAATATATTTAAAAAAAATCTCCTTTCATCCTTTCAACTCTAATAGGCTAAATTATTACGTCCTTGATCAGTCCACAATCTGTAGAGGATGGATGGTCATACAGACACTGCGCCATTTTCAAATACATGATGTCAAATTAACCAAGCCTTAATTAATAAATACACACAAATTAGATGTGTTTTATTTGAATATCTTGGATTATATTTTTACCAACAGTCTGTGTTGTATTTTCCAATGTTTAAAAGATGAACAATTTACAGCAAATTTTTAAACGTACTTTATTTTACTTTTACATTTGTATTACTCCAACTGCAATTAATAACTATTGTAGTTGGGTAGGTCGAATAACATAATAATTCAGTGTTTTCATTCATGCCCATGTTTGATGGAGATGTATGGGTACATTTACGCATGCATTTAGCTAAGTCCCATGAGAAGCATTTGGCACACCTTGCAGCCTTTACCCCTATCTTGTTGTTAGAGAAACCCATTCGTCTTACAACAGCACAATGGTTCTTTACCTGGTAGTGGCTCGACTTGTCCTTTACGCCCGATCAGCCACAACAGTTCCAGTTAAGATTTTTTTTCTCAAATATTCCCAAGGCTCTTCGCTGTGATGTTGAGGATAGGTCCTAAAAGAGAGGAGGAATCACGGCCACGCATTTAATATCTGCATGTCCACTCACTCAATGTTGTCATTCTCCCTCATTTTTCAGAATAAATGCCTGAAACATTTACATTACATTTACATTTAAGTCATTTAGCAGACGCTCTTATCCAGAGCGACTTACAAATTGGTGCATTCACCTTATGATATCCAGTGGAACAACCACTTTACAATAGTGCATCTAAATCTTTTAGGGGGGGGGGGGGTTAGAAGGATTACTTTATCCTATCCTAGGTATTCCTTAAAGAGGTGGGGTTTCAGGTGTCTCCGGAAGGTGGTGATTGACTCCGCTGACCTGGCGTCGTGAGGGAGTTTGTTCCACCATTGGGGTGCCAGAGCAGCGAACAGTTTTGACTGGGCTGAGCGGGAACTGTACTTCCTCAGAGGTAGGGAGGCGAGCAGGCCAGAGGTGGATGAACGCAGTGCCCTTGTTTGGGTGTAGGGCCTGAAACAATGTCTAAAGACTGTTCACAATTAGTGGAAGCCATAGGGAACGGAATATGGGCCCCTTCCCTTTAAATGGTGGATAGGCTTTCATTGGAAAAACAGCCATTTCAAAGTAATGGCACTTCCTGGATGGATTTTCCTCAGTTTTTCGCCTGCCTTTACAGTTCTGTTATACTCACATACATTATTTTAACAGGTTTAGAAACATTAGAGTGTTTTCCATCCAAATCTACCAATTATTTGCATATCCTAGCTTCTGGGCCTGAGTAGCAGGCAGTTTATTGTGGGCACGCTTTTCATCTGGAGGTGAAAATAGTGCCCCCTACCCTAATGAAGTTAAAGTTAAGCTTAACAAGGGCACCAGAACCAGCGGAAGCAATATAGCCCCATAACATCAAAAGGCCACCTCCATATTTTACAGTAGATATGGGGTTCCCTTCTGCTTATGCTTCCTTACTTTAACGCCAAGCCCACAACTGGTATGCGTGGCCAAAGAGCTTCATTTTAATTTTATTCAACAAATGTAATAGCCTGGAGTTCGTTAAACGACATAGGCACTTTGATTGGAATCTGTTATTCTCTCTCTCTCTCAACCACTCCCGTGGGACTTGACCCCAAGGACCATGCCTCAGTACTACCTGGCATGACAACTTCTGTCTGTCCACCTGGTCGTGCTGCTGATCCAGTTTCTACTTTCTGCCTGTGGCTATGGAACACTGACCTGTTCACCGGATGTGCTACCTTGTCGTGCTGCTAACACAGCTTCTGCTGTTCTTCCTGCGGCTAAGTAACCCTGACCTGTTCACCGGTCACCCTACCTTCTCCTGTAGCTGATGTTTTGACCCCTTCTCTCTCTTGCTTTCTCTTGCTCTCTCACTCCCCCTCTCTGTCTCGCTCTCTCTCTCTCCCCCCTCTCTCTTACCCTCTATCCGTCATTCTATCTCTCTCTTTCTCTGTGCCATGTAAGGGAATGTTGTGGGAGTGACTCATGCATGCTGATTGGGTTACTCTTAAATACACCTTTGATTGGCTAACAATCCCACGGCTGCAGAGCAGAACATAGCTGCAACCCAATTTATTCGGAGTGATGCCAATTTCCATGGAAATCTTTCACTAAAAACCGCTCAAGGATCCGCCCCTTTTTTTCAATTTTAGCCTAATCTAACTGCCTGTAGCTCAGTCCCTGAAGCAAAGATATGCATATTCTTGGTACCATTTGAAAGGAAACACTTTGAACTTTGTGGAAATGTGAAAGGAATGTAGGAGAATATAAGACAATAGATCTGGTAAAAGATAATACAAAGAAAAAAACAACCATTCTTTTGTATTTTTTTGTACGATCATCTTTGAAATGAGAGAAAGGCCATAATGTATTATCGCAGCCCAGGTCTAATTCAGATGTTGGCCATGAGATGGCAGCAGTGTACGGGCAAAGTTTTAGACTGATACAATGAATCATTGCATTTCCATTCAAAATTTTGTATCAAGACAGCCCAAATGTGCCTAATTTGTTTATTAATAGCTTTTCATGTTCAAAATTGGGCACTCTCCTCAAATAATAGCATGGTATTCTTTCACTAAAATAACAACTGTAAATTGGACAGTGCAGTTAGATTAACAAGAATTTAAGCTTTCTGCCAATATCAGATATGTCTATGTCCTGGTAAATGTTCTTGTTACTTACAACCTAATGCTAATTGCATTAGCCCACATTAGCTCAACCATCCCGTGGAAGGGACGCTGATCCCGAAGAAGTGTTTAATGTTCTACTAGGATGAGGAGTGACAATGACAAAGCGCAGAAATTATTGTTCCAAAATTGGAGAGCACATTGGGAGGGATCATTTTGTTACTGTGTTACAGCCTGAATTTAAAATTGGTTACATTTTGATTTTGTGTCACTGATCTACAAACAATACCGCATAATGTCAAAGTGGAATTTTGTTCATAGAAAATTATAGAAATTAATAAAAAATGTAAAGCTGAAATGTCTTCAGTCAGTAATTATTCAACCCCTTTGCTTTGGCAAGGCTAAATAAGTTCAGGAGTAAAAATGTGCTTAACAAATCACATAACATGTTGCAGGTACTCATTCCGTGTTCAATAAACATGCTTTTTTACTGACCTCTCGATCCCTGTACTCCACACATACAATTGTACTTTCCCTCAATCGAGTAGTGAATTTCAAGCACAGATTCAAGCACAAAAACCAGGGAGTTTTTTCAATGCCTCACTAAAATGGCACCGATTGGTAGATGTGTAAAAAAAAACAGACGCCGAATATAACTTTGAGCATGGTAAAGTTATTCATTAGGCTTTGGATGGTACCTCATGCATACACGATGCTGATTGGGTTACGGGGAATCCATTTTCGATTGTCTCACAATCCCACGGCTGCAGTGTAGAACATAGCTGCAATCCAATTTATTTTGAGTGATGCCAACTTCCATTGAAATCTTTTGTTAAGACCAGACGTGAGAGAGAGAACAATGGCTGAACATGGTCTTAATCTTGCGACGCTCCTACCCCTTGGTCGTATTAGGTCCACTTAGGAGCCCACAACAAGTCACAGTAAAACATTAACATTTTTAACCATAACATTTGTTACATTTTTTTGTATATAATCTAAATGGACCAAAAAGAGACAATAGAAAAAACTGTCAATGGAAAATTATGGTAACTAGTCTGGCCCTAATTCAGGTAAAAGGAAATGTTTTATGTAAGCCAGGGCGGGATCAGCCAACGGCAGCTTCCCGCATGCACAATTCATTTGCAGTCTGGACGCGTAGGGGTGAACATCTCCTGCTCTGACTGCAGCTGGGAGGGACTGCTGCGCGAGGACTGGGCCGCCTGTGAGTGCTTTGGGACGGGGTGGGCGCCACGGCAGCACCCGCTGCTCGTTAAGAAGAGTAAGAACGATACGTGCTTTCATGTCAGAGTCTCCAAAAGTCTCCAATAAGACCAGAAAAAGTCCCTAGATTTGTCGCTAGTCAATTTTTTGAAAATGTGTCACCAGAGGGGTCTGAATACGAAGTCGCTAAGTTGGCAACACTGCCCCCCCCCCCCCCCCGTGTCGCTCCAGTGTGGTTAAGTTTAGGGTTAATTTTAAAATTACATTTTAAGACTATAAATGTTTTTAATGCTGTGTTAACATTTTTCTCTGTCAAAATAACAAAGTGTCATTTAGACAGAGAAATGTAGAAAATGTGTTACTAATTATCAATTTGATGGAAATTCAGGTTCATTGATGGTTAAAGTAATTCATCCATCTTAAAATGCATTGTTAAATTATTTAACAATTTTAAGTATCTGTTGGTGTGAACCTGTTTTTGCCATTAGGCCTGGCATCAGAGTCCAGAGCCTTTTATTGCAGAGTTGTGTCAATGAGGTTGTCAGCTTTTAATTGGCTAACACTTATCACCTGGTTTGTGCAGGCTGAGTTGGAATGCTATCGGAAACTTTAAACATTTGTAACAAGCTAGGTAACAAGCACAGACCCGTGTAATTACAAACTACAATTACCACCGGTTTTACATGTTGTTGTTACAGTGTAACTATGAATTATTACAATTAATTACAACACTTGTTACATGCAGTATGTAATTACACTGTAATAAGGACCCCTTAGAATGAAGTGTTACAAAAACATATATTTAATAAAATGAACCTCACATAGAAAATCAGACAAACGTTTTTGTTCAACAAATTCAACATTCTTATTGGCCTCTATCCAAAAAAAGCCACCTGCTATTTTGGATGCATTCCTTTGACAAATAACTGAAAAAAGTATAATACTATTATAACATTTGCTGATGATAAAAAGTGTTTCATATTGTATGAGCTGATGATTTTTTTAGGGAGGAATGTGTTACATCTGTGCCTGCCATGCCCTCTACTGCTCATCCTGTGTCTCCCTAACCTGCCGCCACTCCCCCAGTGCTCTCTCCCTCTTTCTCTCTGTGTGTGTGTGTGATTGTGTGGGCAGAGACAGGTGTGCTGGAGGCAGAGCAGATCCCCACCAGCTGCAACCTGTTCCATAATCAAAACCTCTACAAATACTCAGCCCTGCCACTTCCATCCTGACAGATCGTAACCTCTGCTCAGTCAGTCTGCGGTTTTAGCAGTTTGTTCCTGCATAGATCCTGTTTTCGTGTTGTGCCTGTTTCCCCTTGCCTGACACTGTTTTCCTCTCTGCTACAATTCTGTCCTCTCTGACTCTGGTCCCTGTCTCCAGTCCCATGTCTCATCAGTCCTGCTACCCTGTCCTGGACCCCCCACTCTACCGCTTCCTTGGATTCCTCTTCGGACCTGCTTACCCAGCCCCAACTCCCCAACTCCCCTCGCTCCAGCCTCAGCCTCAGCACCTGGCTCCCTGCAACCCGCCCAAGCTTCCCCTGGCCTGCACCCTATCTTCCCTCTGTTTTTTAATACATACCTTGGTTACCTTATCCCAGTCTCCTCGTCTGAGTCTGCTCTTGGGGTAACCTGCTCCGCTCCGCGTAACAGAATGTAAGTGTAACCGATGTGAAATGGCTAGCTAGGTAGCGGTGGTGCGCGCTAGCAGCCTTTCAGTCGGTGACGTCACTTGCTCTGAGACTTGAAGTAGTGGTTCCCCTTGCTCTGCAAGAGCCACGGCTTTTGTGGAGCGATGGGTAACGATGCTTCGTGGGTGACTGTTGTTGATGTGTGCAGAGGGTCCCTGGTTCGTGCCCAGGGCGAGGGGACGCCATAAAGTTAAACTGTTACATAAGCAATAAACTGTCACATAGTATCAGTATTAATGTTGATGACTGCATGTACCAGCTGCGTAGTAATAGAACATAAAAGTCCTATTTTACAACTGCGTAATAATGACCATCACAATGTCCTTTATATTGTGATTTATGAATGAAGACCATAAAAAGGACAAATGATAGCTGTAAAAAGCAATGTATGACTATAGACAGAGATGTAATGTTTTAAGGCTCTTTTAATAGTCTTTGCTTTAGATCTGCACAATGTGGTGAATCTATAAACTGCAATTTCAAAATAAGCTTGATTAGGTCCTCAGTACACCTTATTACGCTGGCTGGTGTGCTAATTTACAGTATGGTCATAATGAAATACTGGAATGCAGGTAAAATAAGGTATCTTACTTTTCTCTTTAGTTGAAGGAAGTATCACATTCTCATACTTTGTCACTGTTCAGTAGATACCCACAGCCTGATATAAAATGACTCATATACATTCTTATACAGATACACAATCACCAGCTAAACCATCAGCTATGTTTTAGATATCAATAAAAACACCTAAACTTAATGATTTTATTTGTAGTTTTAATCATTATAACTACTCTATTTTCCATTGCCCTGTGAAACAAAAGCCTAAACAGCATGAATGTATAGGTGCACGTTTTGGTGTTTTCCATAGTAGAAACAATCCTTTGGGAAGTTGTTGGACTCCACCACTTTCTTATAGTAGCTGACAGCATGCACCTGGTAGTTGGGGAGACTTCTGCTGAGGACCTGAGCCACATCCATCATGTTCCTCTTCAGCTTCTGCCCCTCAATCTCTTGCTGGATCTGAACCTTGTCGATAGGCTTAGGCTGAACACTGAAAGAGATCACCACTTTGATGTTGTTCTGGGTCATCACTTCAAAGTAATTAGCTCCTCCCTCACTGCCATGGTACCTCTTTCCAACTAGCCAGTTGAAACAGAACATGCGCTCCTTGTCATTGAAGACCCTGACAGACCAGCTCACCCAGTAATATTTCTCTTTAAGGGTTTTCAATATCGATTCAGTGAAGTCAAGGTCAACACTGCTAGGTTTGTCCTTAAGCTGGTCGTCCATATCCTTTTTGGCTCTTTTGTGTAAATTTACAGTGTAATCATCCAACACTGCTTTTATGCGGTTCTCAACATCTTCCCAACGCTCCAGCCACTTCTTCTTCATCTCATCCACCATAAATCCTTTCTTGAGGCTGGCGTAACCATTGACAGCAATGATGCCCGCCACAAAGAGCTTCTTAAGCCTGGCACAGTGCTCTTCTACCGCCTTTCTACTCCATTGTTCTGTGGAAACCAGCATGGGCTTACCTGAGATATTGTCCCCAGTAAGATCATTGTAGAGGGCGTCCAGGTTCAAGTCTGCGTCTGTGTTCTCATAATGGCTGAGGAACTTCTCCATCTTCTTCTCTTTTGACTCGGGTTTGGCGTTGACAAAGTCCTGGTACTTCTCATGCTGGCTGAGAATTTTAGCCTCACGGTCAAAGTTCTGCTTATTCATGGAGATATGCTCTAGCTCCACAGCGATTTGGTTGTTCTCAGCCTGGATGCCTTTCAGTTTTTGGTTGACCATGCTGAACTGATTAGTCAGATAGCGGGCATCCTCACCTTCTGGGTTGCTGAAGATCGCACTGGATACTAAGAATACAGCCTCCAGGATGGGATGGAGCTGGCCCACAGTGGCTGCCAGGATCGCAGAGGCCTGTCCCATGATCTCCACCGCCTTCTCGATCTTGTCCTTGTTCTGCACGATCATTTCTGCCACACTGGTCATTTTGAGGGCTCTGTCACAGACTAACGTCCAACTAGGTCTTCAAAGGATCTTGAAATATGTTACTGTCTGAAAGGGAAAGAGGAAGAAACATAAAAACCAAACACCTGCAGACACTAGGCCCTCCATGGAATGAGTTTGACATCCTGGTGTAGAATATTGTACCATCTAAACCGCTGTGAAATACATTTTCCATATTCCAAAATATTATATATTCAGCTGTTTGAAGCTGGTGTTCAAAACCGGAAGTAAAAGATGCAAAAAGGAAACTTCAGAATGTGAAGCATAGAAATAGCACACAAATAACAGATCTACCGCTTCTTAGACTTGCTTTCAATGGGAAAGATCTTTAACTCACATTTCTCCGTGAATTTGGTCACCTAAAAAAAGTTACATATTGTAGCTTTAAGAATACATTAAATCATTGGAATTTGTAGAAGTATTTTGTAGATTTTATAAACATTTAGTAGATTTTTATTTTATTTTTTAGACAACTTAACATTTCACAGGACGTAACGTTGGCTGGGACTTAAAGCCCAACCTTCAACAATTTCACAAACATTAATGACATCATACTTTCTCATACCTACAGTGCTTTCAGAAAGTATTCATCCCACTGAACTCAAAATGGTATTTTATTTTCTCACCCATCTACACACAATACCCCATAATGACAAAGTTAATGACAGCTGAGCCTTTCTGGGTAAGTCTAAGAGCTTTGCCCATGTGGATTGTACATGTGGATTGCAACTCCAGTGTATATTTGGCCTTATGTTTTTGGTTATTGACCTGCTAAAAGGTCAATTTGTATCCCAGTGTCTGTTGGAAAGCAGACTGAACTGGGTTTTCCTCTAGAATTTAGCATGTGTGCTTATCTGTAACCCGTTTCTTTTAACCGAAAAAAAAACTTCCTAGTCCTTGCCGATGACAACCATACCTATAAAGTAATAGAGCCAACACCATGCTTAAAAATATGAGTGGTACTTCGTGATGTGTTGTGTTGGATCTGCCCCAAATATGATACTTTGTATCCAGGACAAAAAAGTTCATTGCTTTGTCAATTATTTTGCAGTATTACAAGATGTATTTTTTTTAATAGTTATATTCTGTACAGGCTTCCTTCTTTTCCCTCTGTCAACTAGGTTAGTGTTGTGGAGTAACTACAATGTTGTTGATCCATCCTCAGTTTATCCTATCACAGCCATTAAACTCTGTAACTGTTGAAAGGCACCATTTGGCCTCATGGTGAAATCCCTGAGTGGTTTGCTTTCATCTCTGGCATCTGAGTAAGGAAGGATGCCTGTATATTTGTAGTGACTGGGTGTATTGATACACCATCCATAGTGTAATTAATAACCTCATCATGCTCAAAGGGATATTCATTGTTATAGTTTTTCGACACCACACTCCACAAAGCAAGCCCTGCAGGTTCTAGTTTTTTTGCTTAGCTTGATTATTGTCCAATCATATATGACCGACTGGCTCAAATCGGTCTTGTGTAGCAAAATTTGATATTGTTACATTGGATAAAAGTAGAGACTCAGAACTACAAAATGGTATTTCATACACTACAGTTGAGAAACAATGGGAAAGTAATTTTGCTTTGAAAGTTGAAACTTGTAAACTCACTTTTGAGAAAATAGCCTTTGATGTTTTGGTACTACTCATGGAGAGCCCTTCTTTGTCTACACCCATTCAGCATCGTTCACACCCTCTTAAGCTTTAGCCCCACCCATCTCTTTAAGGGTTGATCCGAATGTACTAACAACAGCAGTCAAGCACCCAAGCTAACTTGCTATCTACTTCCAGACATCTAAGTGAGAGAGAACAGCTCACTGAACATTACTCGCCCTAGCGGAGCTGGTTAGGCTGTTATGTTATCCAGAGCGTTGATGACTTTTAAATGTGCATAAATTCAGAGCGTTTCGCTTTCAGAACGCACAGCGGACACTCGGGCCGATGGTTTACTGACACCAGCCATATTCAACGGGTGTTGACCTTTCGTAAATTCATCAGTTATTCTGCGCTCTCCGGCACACTCCGATGAGAGTGCTCTGAAATCGGAGTAGATGACCAGACTGAATTTACGAACGCACCTGAAATGGTTACTTGCATAGTGGAGTCTTTTGTTAAGACATGTAGCTAGCTAAGAAAATAGCTCTGAGATACAAATAATAAGGTCATACACGTAACGTTAGCTAGCGAGCCAGCCAGCTAACATTAGTTAGCTAGATAGGTAAACAATGAACCATAATCCCAACTCATGACGTTACTAACCTGCATGAATCTGTAGGTAGCTAACCAACCAGGTTCAATGTTAGCTAGCTAACATTAGGCTATAGCTAGCCAAGTAAATGGCTCTTTCTGTCAAAATTAGAAACATGTAATATCTGATAATGTAGATAATGTAATCCAGACTATCTTACCCGTAACTTATACATCATTCATGGTTGGACGTGTCTCCTATCGGATGCCATGGTTGCCCTTAGCTTCCGGATTACATCTTCAAACTATCATACTTGAATTCCACTGATTTCAAAACTCAGTCCTCCAGAAAGTGGAGAGCAACACTTATGCAGTTTTAATACATGGTACAATTTAAAAAAAATACATACTATCCAGCTCAAATAGACAGACACCAACTATATGACAGACCAATCCAAGCTCATCTCTCGGCATGTCCAGCCCACTCATTATCTCAGCCAAACATGGCTAGCAGGAAAGTTGCTTGCTTTTGCTTTGGCTAAACCAACTAGGCTCGTAATTTAACAATTTTATTTGTATTTACAAATGGCATACAAGTTTGTTATTAAGGCACATGAAAGTTCATATGTCCAAAAAACGCATTTTGATTAAAAAATAAGTTTACATAACTGTTCTCCTGTGAAGTAGTGAACCACGACATACGCCTAGTTTCCTGAAACGGGTCACATATTGTCAAGTGCTTCAATAAAGGACCTAGTTAAGCTGCACCTGGCCCAGAACAGAGCGGAACGTTTTGCTCTTCATTGTAATCTGAGGGCTAATATCAATACTATGCATGCCAGTCTCTCTTGGCTAAGAGTTGAGGAAAGACCGACTGCATCACTTCTTGTTTTTATAAGAAATAATGTGTTGGAAATTCCAAATAGTTTGCATAGTCAACATACACACAGCACTAACACACACACTTACCACAACAGACATGCAACCATGGGTCTTTCCACAGTCCCCAGGTTCAAAACAAATTAATGGAAACATGCAGTATTACACAGAGCCATGATTGCATGGTACTGCGTTCCATATCATGTAGCGCAAGTGAACAGCACAACGCCTCTTCCCCATGTGACCTATTTATTGTGTCTATGTACTGACATGTACACTACCGTTCAAAAGTTTGGGGTCACCTTGAAATGTACTGATTTTTGAAAGAAAAGCAAAAAATGTTGTCCATTAAAATAACATCAAATTGATTAGAAATAGAGTGTAGACATTGTTGATGTTGTAAATGACTATTGTAGCTGGAAACGGCTGATTTTTAATGGAATATCTACATAGATGTACAGAGGCCCATTATCAGCAACCATCACTCCTGTGTTCCAATATCACGTTGTGTTAGCTAATCCAAGTTTATCATTTTAAAAGGCTAAATGACCATTAGAAAACCCTTTTTCAATCATGTTAGCACAGCTGAAACGGTTGTGCTGATTACTACTCCCTTCACAGAATAGCGCAAACTGGCCCTAACCAGAGTAGAAAAATTAGTGGGAGGCCCTGGTGTACAACTGAGCAAGAGGACAAGTACATTAGAGTGTCTAGTTTGAGAAACCGATGCCTCACAAGTCAACTGGCAGCTTCATTAAATAGTACCCTCAAAACACCAGTCTCAACGTCAACAGTGAAGAGGCGACTCCGGGATGCTGGCCTTCTAGGCAGAGTTCATCTGTCCTGTGTCTGTGTTCTTTTGCCCAACTTAATCTCTTCTTTTTATTGGCCAGTCTGAGATATGGCTTTTTCTTTGCAACTCTGCCTAGAAGGCCAGCATCCCGGAGTCGCCTCTTCACTGTTGACGTTGAGACTGGTGTTTTGTGGGTACTATTTAATGAAGCTGCCAGTTGAGGACTTGTGAGGCGTCTTTTAAGACTAGCTGTCGCTATTGTCATTGGCTAATGGGGATCTTAATAAAATAAAATGTCAGCTTTTTTTTTTACCCATCTATCAATAGGTGCCCTTCTTTGCGAGGCATTGGTAACCTTGCCTGATCTTTGTAGTTGAATCTGTGGTTGAAATTCACTGCTAGATTGAAGGTCCTTACTAATAATTGTTGGGGTATAGAGGTAGTCATTAAAAAATCATGTTAAAACACTATTATTGCAGGCTGTGTCGCAGCCAGCCGCGACCGGGAGACCCATGAAGCGGCGCACAATTGGCCCAGCGTTGTCTGGGTTAGGGGAAGGTTTGGCCGGCCGGGTTGTCCTTGTCCCATCACACTCTAGTGACTCCTGTGGCGGGCCTGGCGCAATGCACGCTGACATGGTCGCCAGGTGTACGATGTTTCCTCCGACACACTGCTGAGGCTGGCTTCCGGGTTAAGCGAGCATTGTATCAAGAAGCAGTACGGCTTGGCAGGGTCGCGTTACGGAGGACGTACGGCTCTCGACCTTCGCCTCCACCGAGTCCATACGGGAGATGCAGGAATGGTACAAGACTAACTACCAATTGGATATCACAACATTGGGGAAAAGGGGTAAAAAAAATAGAATAATAAATTAATAAAAGTAAATATTGTTGCACACAGAGTGAGACCATGTAATGTATTATGTGACCTTTTTAGCAAAGTTGACACAAAATCTCTAATTAATAATTTAAAAATCAGGCTGTAACACAACAAAATGTGGAAAAAGTCAAGGTGTGTGAATACCTTCCCACCGTATCCAGGTATTTCTGGATTGTGTAATACTTTCTGCCAAATTTCTTTAAATTGTGGTATTTTGTTTCTGTCTTTAGCCCACATGTTTTTAATAAGAATGCCTTTGATTCACCCAAGTAAAAGCTTTGGGTGTCGATTTGATACAATTCCAAGTCTGGAAGGTTAAAACCACCCTCGTACTTAGGGAGATGTAATGCTTTTTTTTATTCTATGAGTTTTATTTGACAGTAAAAAGTCTGATATGACTGAGTATACTTTTTTAAAGATTGTCTTCAGTGGAGTAATTTGGGAGCCATGCCTTTCTAAATAAGTTTATTCTACCTTTCAGATTTATGGGAATATTGCTGCATTTAATTACATCTGCTTTCATGTTATTGAGTAATGGGATAAAGTTATCTTTATATATTTGTTATTTGTTGTCACTTATGAAGGATTATTAAGTTATTGTTCGTGAGTTATTCTGTTTTCTCCTATTGCCATTATTTAAGTTATTTTCCACATTCATTTTAAATCCTTAGATTTTCTAGTATTCTAAAAATGTTTGTAACAAATGGGGGCATTGAGTTTTCAATATTAGTCAGCTATATCAGGAGATCATCATTAAATGAGTTTAGTTTATATTCATGTTTACCAATACTGATACCTGTTATGTTTAAGTCCTGTGTAATTCTTTCTGCAAGTGGTTAAATTGCCAGTGCCAACAGGAGTATGGAGAGAGGACATCCCTGTCTTCTGCCCCCTTATAAAGCAAATTCATCAGATAATGTATTTCTATTCTTAGTGATTATTTTTTGTCTGCTGATAGTTGCTTCAGTGTTGTTGAGTCTAAGACGGCTTTAGGATCAGTCCAACTGTTGTTTAATTCTGATTTATATAGATTTTTATAGAAGCTTTTCAAATTGTCATTAATAGTGTTGTTGTTTCTACTGAAAGCATTTGTATCCTTATCTTTTAAATTTATAACTGGTTTGGTGTGTATTTGTTTTGTGAGAGCAGTGAGGTGTTTACCAGGTGAATTTGCCATGAAATAGTATGCTTTATTTAGTAGAATTCACTTGTTAGTCATCACAACATTTAACTGAAGGCATTCTAATAAAAAAATTATTAAAAAACTTACTGAGAAATTTTCCTGGTTTGGGATATATGAAGCCTTCCCCTGTAAAACAAAAACAGTTGACTCTGAGATTCATAAATCAAGGGTACAATTAAGAGAGGGAAAAAGGCTAGCCAAAAAGTATTTTTGTAACCTACAAGAGGTATTTTGTCTTTTTGGATCTTTCAATATCAGTTCCTCACATTTTCATATAGGTCTCAGATGTACCCTATACTTCTCAAACAAGATCAGTTCATCAAAGAATAGAAAATCTGGGTAAATAAAACTTGACACCCTTGATGGTAACTCAAACTGCCCAGATAGTTAAACAAAATGGAGCACGATAAAGAAAAGAGGAAGAAACTCACCTCTGATGGTCCAATAAAGTATACAGGTGGGTGCAGTCCAGTTAACCAACTGTGCCTCTGAACACCAGCCTCCTAGTGATGGGATGTATATGTAGTCTCTCTCTCTCTCTCTCTCTCTCTCTCTCTCTCTCTCTCTCTCTCTCTCTCTCTCTCTCTCTCTCTCTCTCTCTCTCTCTCTTTCTCTCTCTCATCACTCCCCCGTTGGAACTCCTCCATCCCCTCCGAGCATTCCAACAGGAACCCATTCAGAGGGATGAGGGGCAGGCACTGAGACAGATAACATCCTATAAACACCGCCCATGCAAGGACACCACACTGCCATTCCCACAGGGTCTGGAGGGTTGTGTGTGTGTGTGTGTGTGTGTGCGCGCGCGCGTGTGCATGCCTGCAAGAGAGCAAGAACAGGGAAAGTCAAGCAGCCCTTTACCACAAACACAGTACATTTGGAAAGTATAAAGACCCCTTGACTTTTTCCACATTTTGTTACGTTACAGCCTTATTCTAAAATGGATTAAATAGTTTTTCCCCCTCATCAATCTACGCACAATACCCCATAATGACAAAGCAAAAACTTTTTTTAGAAATGTTTGCATATTAGTAATACATTTTTTTTTTTTTTTTAAATATCACGTTTACATAAGAATTCAGACCCTTTACTCAGTACTTTGTTGAAGCACCTTTGGCAGTGATTACAGACTTGAGTCTTCTTGGGTATGACGCTACAAGCTTGGCACAACTGTATTTGGGGAGTTTCTCCCATTCTTCTCTGCAGATCCTCTCAAGCTTAGATGGGGAGCGTTGTTGCACAGCCATTTTCAGGTCTCTCCAGAGATGTTAGATCGGGTTCAAGTCCGGGCTCCGTCTGTGCCACTCAACGACATTCAGAGACTTGTCCCAAAGCCACTTCTGTGTTGTCTTGACTGTGTGCCTAGGGTCATTGTCCTGTTGGACCTTCACCCCAGTATGAAGTCCTGAGCCCTCTGGAGCAGGGTTTCATCAAGGATCTCTCTGTACTTTGCTCCGTTAACCTTTCCCTCGATCCCGACTAGTCTCCCAGTCCCTGCTGCTGAAAAACATCCCCACAGCATGATGCTTCCACCACCATGCTTCACCGTAGGGATGGTGCCAGGTTTCCTCCAGACGTGACGATTGGCATTCAGGCCAAAGAGTACAATCTTAGTTTCATCTGGCCAGAAAATCTTGTTTCTCATGGTCTGAGAGTCTTTAGGTCCATTTTGGGAAACTCCAAGAGGACTGTCATGTGACGTTTACTGAGGAGTGTCTTCCGTCTGGCCACTCTACCATAAAGTCCTTATTTGTGGAGTATTTGGTATTTGTGCAGAGATGGTTGTCCTTCTGGAAGGTTCTCTCATCTCCACAGAGGAACTCAGGAGCTCTTTCAGAGTGACCATTGGGTTCTTTGTCACCTCCCTGACCAAGGCCCTTCTCCCCCGATTGCTCAGTTTGGCCTGGCGGCCAGCTCTAGGAAGAGTTATTGTGGTTCCAATCTTCTTCCATTTAAGAATGATGGAGGCCACTGTGTTCTTGGGGACCTTCAATGCTGCAGAATTTTTTTGGTACACTTCCCCAGATCTGTGCCTCGATACAATCCTGTCTCTGAGCTCTAAAGACAATTCCTTCGACCTCTTCATTTGGCTTTTGCTCTAACCTGCACTGTAAACTGTGGGACATTTTTTACATTACATTTTAGTCATTTAGCAGACGCTCTTATCCAGAGCGACTTACAGTAGAGTGCATACATTTTATTACATTTTACATACTGAGACAAGGATATCCCTACCGGCCAAACCCTCCCTAACGACGCTATGCCAATTGTGCGTCGCCCCATTGACCTCCCAGTTGCGGCCGGCTGCAACAGAGCCTGGGCGCGAACCCAGAGACTCTGGTGGCGCAGCTAGCACTGCGATGCAGTGCCCTAGACCACTGCGCCACCCGGGACCTTATATAGGCAGGTGTGTGCCTTTCCAAATCATGTCAAATCAATTGAATTTACCACAGGTGGACTCCAATCACGTTGTAGAAACATCTCAAGGATGATCAATGGGAAAAAGGATGCACCTTAGCTCAATTTCTCATAGTAAAGCGTCTGAATACTTATGTAAATAAGGTTTTTATTTTTATAAATTTGCAAAAAAATCTTAACCTGTTTTCGCTTAGTCATTATGGGGAATTGTGTGTAGATTGATGAGGAAATTATTTATTTAATCAATTTTAGAATAAGGCTGTAACAAAACAAAATGTGAAAAAGTCAAGGGTCTGAATACTTTCCGAATGCACTGTACAAGGGACATCACAGATAAAGAATGTGTGACACTTCTAATACCAACCATGCGCTTGCGCCACCGTGAGCCATCGTGCGCAAATTAATTTTGTCCCCCACACCAAACGCGATCACGACACACAGGTTAAAATATCAAAACAAACTCTGAACCAATTATATTAATTTGGGGACAGGTCGAAAAGCATTAAACATTTATGGCAATTTAGCTAGCTAGCTTGCACTTGCTAGCTAATTTGTCCTATTTAGCTAGCTTGCTGTTGCTAGCTAATATGTCCAGGGATATAAACATTGAGTTGTCATTTTACCTGAAATGTACAAGGTCCTCTACTCTGACAATTAATCCACACATAAAACGGTCAACCAAATCGTTTCTAGTCATCTCTCCTCCTTCCAAGCTTTTTCTTGTTTGAACTTATATGGTGATTGGTATATAAACCTTCATAGTATTACCACGACGACCGAGAACACAGTTCGTCTTTCATTCACCCACGTGGGTATAACCAATGAGGAGATGGCACGTGGGTATCTGCTTCTATAAACCAATGAGGAGATGGGAGCGGCAGGACTTGCAGCGCAATCATCGTCACAAATAGAACTGACTTCTATTTTAGCCCTTGGCAACGCAATAATTGAATAATATAGATTTCAAAATGTATTTTGCAACGCTCGTGCACACGACGTGAGCGGTGTAGTCAGGGTGTAACTCTTTTAACCTTGGAAATGCATTATCGTTGAAGGCAAGCTATCTAACATTTAGATTGAGGTGTAGTAATGGGGGTGAAATACACCCTGGAGCTGCAGTGACCAGTGCAGTGAAAGGATCTCTGTGTATCTGCATCCACACCATGGGAGGCAGAGCTCAACCACTGTCTTTGTGCTTCATCTCTGACCATGACACACACTGTCTGATATTACCAATCAGTCCAGTTAACACTGAAGAGAAGAAAGAGGAGGAGATAGAGTATGATATACACTCTTTGAAAAAAAGGTGTTATCTAGAACCTAAAAGGGTTCTTTGGCGGTTTCCATATGAGAGCCCTTTCAAGAACCCTTTTAGTTCCAGGTAGAACCCGTTTTGGTTCCAAGTAATACCTTTTGGGGTTCAATGTAGAACCCTTTCCACAGAGGGTTTTACATCAAACCCAACATTTCTCTACATGGAACCAAAAACGGTTCTACCTGGAACCAAAAAGGGTTCTCCCATGGGGACAGCCCCAAAAAACTTTTGATACACTTTTTTTAAGAGTGTAGAGGAAGAGGATGAGGGGATCTCCATAGTGAATTTTTATTGAGGAAGAATTGGCGAGCCTGCCTGGTACCCCCCAGTTTTTTGGGGGTCTCCCTGTATCATCCCGCTGTCACATGTCACACGATGCTAACTACTTACCATCGGAAAGGGACTTAACACTATGTGGTGTGATGGGTGGTAACGACTGACGCAGGAAAACACAGACCAGGAGGTGTCAGTGTGATGAATAAAAACTCAGCTTTAAAATCTTCAAGTCAACGTCCACGTATTCCACAACGTTTATTCAAGCAGTGTGTGCCCAGTGGGCTACTTCCTGAATCATATTTCCCAAATATTCCACATTTCGTGATTTGAGATGTTCCCAATCCTATCCAACATTACTGTTCACTATCCAGTGTGTGAAAATCCTAAATCATTCCTCCATTATCCATTTACCAGCAGGTTTTGTGGTTCATTTTCTAAGCAAAGAGAACTGAAAACTACAGATTGGTAACTTCATAAAGACTCGCTCTCACGTAAAATGGTATCAATGGAAAATAAGGCCTGATTTAAATAAACATGGCCTTTGTAGGGGATTTAAGCGCACAAGGTAGAACAATGGTAAAGTCATTAATAGCCAGGTAATAGCAATAACAGCTTAATATTCCTGTTCAACAGCTTTAATGTTAGTAAATGGGTGGAATAAACATTGTTTCTCTCATTACTTTATGTACATAGGGCCCAATTCCAAAGTAGAAAATGATGCCTTTCTTGTGCACACATTTCCTATGCACTTCTCAATAGTTGGTATTCAGAATTACCTTAAGAAGGTGCATAACGGTCTTTGCAGGCATTGTTCCCTTGAGCGCTCTGAATAAATGTAATTCAACCGCTGAAAACACTCCCACTTGCTGGCTAACAGATTTTCATTAAACAGGATTTTCATTAAACAGGGATTTTAGAACATTTATCTTAAGCCATCCCTTTAAATACAGTATATCTTTAATCATGATTTTGTTGACAGACTAGAATACATTGAGAGAACGGGTTCAGAAAAAAATTGGAATTAATGAAAGAAAGACGAAATATATTCATATTAATCTCAGTTTCAACTCAACACAAAACTGGTTTAGATGCTTATATGCTTCGAATATATTGATGAATTAAAAATACAGCGGTTTGATTCATTTTGAAAATTGCCATATTCAGTTCTTTAACCCATGGTAATGTTGGAAGATTAGTAAACATAGAATTATAATAGGGAGAATAGTGTACAATAGTAGGCTATTTCCTGCAATAACCATGGAACTCTGTGATGACACATCCAAATATGGCGCCATGCGTCGAGTTCAAACTGCTATGGCTTGATCTGTGCTCTGCTCCATAACGATTTAATCATTAGCCTACATGTCTTTTTCTGAATATTATCAACTGTTACTAATGATCCCCAGCAACAACCACATGGCCATGACAGCATTTACAGGGGAAGCAAATGAAGGTGAACAAAACAATGTAATGAAATGGATTGATAACGTAGGCTATACCAACTAAAGGGAACTAACAGTGAGTTAACAGTTGAATATGTGTTGTTATTAGGCCTACTGACGGTCGATACTGATAATGGTTAATATATAACATGATAAAAATAGGAAACATAGAAAGTTGGGGTAGCCTATAATACATTTGAGAATGCCCATCCCTGCAAGTTAAAAGGCTGTACAATTAAACTTCTGCATAATGGCACAGCAATTCATCAACTTTACTTTGGGGAAAGTTGATATGTTGACATGCCTCTGTTTGCTGTCATATGCAGTAGCGGTGCGTGGGTAAAATCACTGGGGAAGACAATACAGTCACACAGTACTCACTTTTGTTGTTTGTTGTTCTCGGATACCTGGCTAGAATTCTTGCGCGCTAGCCTAACTTCCATTCTTGGGCAACGTTAGCTAGTTAACATTAGCCTTCTACATCTAGCTACATATTGAATGTCCATCCTCTCAGGCCAGGGGCACAACAATGTATTAATTAATGGTTGGATCAGAATCACCGTTACAATCATTGGCCAGTACGGAGAATTAAGTAAAACCAGAAGTCCAAATCCTTATCTCCAGCCATGGCTAATTTAGGAAAGGCCCAATTTTAGCTAGGTAGCTATCTAGCCACCAGAGGACAAAAACACATCAAGATGAAACAATTCAAGTTTTTCAGTCAATGACGTATGCTTTTCAATGGGATTTAATAGGAGGGATGCCAAAATCCAAGCTGGCTTCCTTTGTCACTTTTTTGGGGTGCGCCAGGTCCATTTACAGTTGAGCTCGCTCAGTTTAGCCCCATGATGATTGGCAAATTTTGTATATTTTTTTTATTATGGGAGGCCAAATGCTCGCTGGCTTCCCCCTACTGACGGATGTCATACTCATTTGGACCAGACAGCATCAGATAGATAGCCTACAAGTAAAGAGACAGAGGGGTGCTATTTTGCTTGCTCAGATGCTTTCTCCTGTGAGAGACATTCAGCCTCTTGCAAATTGAAGGTAAGTTATTATTAAACATAAAGAGACAAGACATTTTTTATTTTGATATATTTTGATATTACTTATTTGGGGAAGCCTTGGCATCCATGAATACATGCCACTGGCCATATTACTGGTTTCATATTTGTCTCTTGTCACACCCTGATCTCTTTCACCTGTCTTTGTGCTTGTTTTCACCCCCTCCAGGTGTCACCCATCTTCCTCATTATCCACAGTGTATTTATACCTGTGTTCTCTGTTTGTCTGTTGCCAGGTCGTCTTGTCAGGTCTTACCAGCGTGTTTTCCCGTCTCCCTGCTTTCTCAAGTTCTGTTTCCTAGTTTCCCCAGTTCTGACCATTCTGCCTGCCCTGACCCCGAGACTGCCTGCTGTTTGTACCTGCTTGACTCTGACCTGTTTATGAACCTCTGCCTGTCCTGACCCTGAGCCTGCCTGCTGTTCTGTACCTTATTGACTCTGCCCTGGTTTACAGACCTCTGCCTGCCTTTGACCTGTCTTTTGCCTACCCCCTGTTTGGGTCAATAAACATCTGTGACTCTAGCTGTCTGCATCTGGGTCTTATCCTGAGTTTTGATAGTATGAACTGACCATGACTGATCCAGCAGAGCCAGCAGCTCCATAATGCTGTCTCCTGCAAGGAGCCACCAATGGAAGACACAAGGAGTTACTGCAATGTCTTATGGAGGGACTCCATACCCTGGCAGAACGCAATGACCTGGCATTCGATACAGTGCTGTAGCAATGTCTTCTTTTTGATGATCCTTGTACACCGGTTTAGTCAATATAACTAAACACAGAATTAGAGCGTGATCGATAAATCGGTTGACCGACATCAACAACCGATATTAGCCTTCCACAGAAATATTGTATTGGTCTTTATTCCAACAATAATAATAATAATATATTATATATACCACCAAGAAAGCAAAATGGAACAATTTCAAAGATTTTACTGAGATGCAGTTCATATGAGGAAATCTTCAATTGAAATAAATTCATGAGGCCCTAATCTATGGGTTTCACATGACTGGGAATACAGATATGCATCCGTTGGTCACAGCTACCTTAAAAAAAGGTAGGGGTGTGGATCAAAAAACCAGTCAGTATGTGGTGTGACCACCATTTGCCTAATGCAGAGCGACAGATCTCCATTGTATAGAGTTAATCAGGCTGCTGATTGTGGCCTGTGAAACTTTGTTCCACTCCTATTCAATGGCTGTGCAATGTTGCAGGAGCGATATTGTCAGGAACTGGAACACACTTTCATACACGTAGATCAAGAGCACCCCAAACATGCTCAATGGGTGACAAGTCTGGTGGGTGTGCAGGCCATGGAAGAACTAGGACATTTTCAGCTTCAAATAATTGTGTACAGATCCTTGCGACGTGAGGCCGTGCATTATCATGTTAAAACATGATTTCATGGTGTCGGATGAATGGCACGACCAAAATGCAATTATGTTCATTGTCCAATGCTTATGTCTGCCCAATACATAACCCCACCGCCACCATGGGGCACTCTGTTCCCAGTGTTGACATCAGCAAACCGCTCGCCCACACGACACCATATATGTGGTCTTCGGTTGTGAGGCCTGCTGGACGTACTGCCAAATTCTCAAAAATGACATTGGAGGTGATTTATGGTAGAGAAATTAACATTCAATTATCTTACAACACGTCTGGTGTATATTCCTGCAGTCAGCATGCCAATTGCACGCTCCCTCAAACATTTTGTGACAAAACTGCACATTTTAGAGTGGTCTTTTATTGTCGCCAGCACAAGGTGCACCTGTGTAATGATCATGTTGTTTATTCAGCTTCTTGATATGCCACACCTGTCAGGTGGATGGATTATCTTGGTAAAAGAGAATGCTCACTAACCAGATGTAAACAAATTTGTGCAACAATTTAAAGGAAATAAACACATTTCTGGGATTATTTTATTCAACTCATGAATAAAGTGACCAAGTGACCAACACTTTACATATTGTGTTTATATTTGTTCAGCATTGTTAGGCTCTATATTGCCAGCAAGGTAGTTAGCCTAGCAGCTAGCTAGCTAGCAGGCAATCTGTGCTACATAAACTCAGGAAAACAATAAACTTCCCTTTTTCAGGTCCCTGTCTTTCAAAGATAATTCGTAAAAATCCAAATAACTTCACAGATCTTCATTGTAAAGGGTTTAAACACTGTTACCCATGCTTATTCAATGAACCATAAGCAATTAATGAACATGCACCTGTGGAACGGCCGTTAAGACACTAACAGCTTACAGACGGTAGGCAATTAAGGTCACAGTTCTGAAAACTTAGGACACTAAAGAGGCCTTTCTACTGACTCTGAAAAACACCAAACGAAAGATGCCCAGGGTCCCTGCTCATCTGCATGAACATGCCTTAGGCATGCTGCAAGTAGGCATGAGGACTGCAGATGTGGCCAGGGCAATAAATTGCAATGGCAGTACTGTGAGACGCCTAAGACAGCGCTACAGGGAGACAGCTGATCGTCCTCGCAGTGGAAGATCACGTGTAACAACACCTGCACAGGATGGGTAGATCCGAACACCACACCTGCAGGACAGGTACAGGATTTCAACAACAACTGCCCAAGATACACCAGGAATGCACAATCCCTCCATCAGTGCTCAGACTGTCCGCAATAGGCTGAGAGAGGCTGGACTGAGGGCTTGTAGGCCTGTTGTAAGGCAGGTCCTCACCAGACATCACCGGCAACAACGTCGCCTATGGGCACAAACCCACCGTCGCTGGACCAGACAGGACTGTCAAAAAGTGCTCTTCACTGACGAGTTATGATTTTGTCTCACCAGGGGTGATGATCGGATTTGTGTTTATCGTCGAAGGAATGAGTGTTACACCTGTTGGGGTTCGTTTCCTTGTTCCTTGTCAATCATTGGCTCGTCTGTGAAATTAGCATTATTACAATATCTTTAATTAAATCATTCAAAAACCTTGATTAATGCAATTGCAGACAGAAGTTGACAACAGGAACATAACACATGTTTCCGAGTAAGTTCTGCATCAAAGAAAAGGTTCCATGTTATTTTATTAAACCTGAAGTCCAGCCCTAGTGATGTCACTACCTACGTCATTATCTTTTACTTATGAGACCAAAACCATGCCTACTCTACACTAAAACTCTCGTTTCTATAGCTATCTAATAGCTTAGCAGTAAATGTCCAAGTTGATTTATAGTGAAATGTCTGACTAAGCTCTTACACTCCCCTACAGAGTTCTGTCTTCACAGTCACACATTTCTCAGAGGAGTCTCTTTATGAGAGCAAAGAGACCAGAAAACAAGTGTGGAACTATACTAAACCTCTATAATGAATACATATTGTTAATCTGTAGTCTAGGACCCTATTAATGTAAGGAGGGTGGGGTCGTATAACCCCTCCCCTTCTATTAATACAACATAAGCATAATTAATTATTATAATATATCAAACATTTGGTACAGCCACTATCATGACCCCGAGGTGAACCTCTAACACACTGAGGCCTGTACTCTGGAGCGGGAACGATTTGGAGGTGGAGGGTCACTCATGGTCTGGGGCGGTGTGTCACAGCATCCTCGGACTGAGCTTGTTGTCATTGCAGGCAATCTCAATGCTGTGCGTTACAGGGAAGACATCCTCCTTCCTCATGTGGTACCCTTCCTGCTGGCTCATCCTGACATGACCCTCCAGCATGACAATGCCATCAGCCATACTGCTCAATCTGTGCGTGATTTCTTGCAAGACAGAAATGTCAGTGTTCTGCCATGGCCAGCGAAGAGCCCGGATCTCAATCCCATTGAGCACGTCTGGGACCTGTTGGATTGGAGGGTGAGGGCTAGTGCCATTCCCCACAGAAATGTCCGGGAAGTTGCAAGTGCCTTGGTGGAAGAGTGGTGTAACATCTCACAACAAGAACTGTCAAATCTGGTGCAGTCCATGAGGAGGAGATGCACTGCAGTACTTAATGCAGCTGGTGGCCACACCAGATACTGACTGTTACTTTTGATTTTGACCACCCCCTTTGTTCAGGGACACATATTTCCATTTCTGTTAGTCACATATCTGTGGAACCTGTTCAGTTTATGTCTCAGTTGTTGAATCTTGTTATGTTCATACAACTATTTACACATGTTAATTTTGCTGAAAGAGGATGTTTTTAGTTCTTGCTGAGTTTATGTGCAAACACTGGACTGGTGCCGAAGTCAACACTGACTCATCCTTCATAGAAAAATAACACTGTTACTGTCTGGACCTATTATGTTAGTGTGCTTATTTAGTTACTTGGTGCAAAACTATCATTTAGGCCATGTGCTTCATTAATGATGAGATAAGATTGTTAGCTAGCTAGCTAAATTAGAATGTCTGACTAAAACCAGAGCAGGAAGCATTTTCCTGCTTTAATGTTTTTAGTCATCAGCACTTGCCATTTGCAGTTGAAATATGTAGCCAAAATATTTAGTATTGAATAACAGTGTAATTTACCTTATGATTTCAGTAAGAAAATATTTTCGTAAGAAACAGCTAGTTTGTGCTTGTCATAACAACAGTACATTATGTGATAACAAGCCAGAGATAGAGAAAAGAGGAGATCGGAATCCCATTTGGGCAATAAATGGAGGAACGTATGTGCACGCAACTTAGAAAGATAATACAATAATATACTAAAAGACAAAGACCAAACAAAAAAAAACGGGCATTTGACAAAGAAATTGAAATGTAGTTATAGGTCAAAACTGTTTGCTGTTTATATCAAATCAAACCATCCTTTATTCCACATGACCACAGGGTATTGTCGTGTTACTTGGAATGAGGGATGGTTATACAAACAAAAAGTTATTTTTATGAGGACTTTGCACCCGTCATCCCGGATTTGAGCAATTCCCATTGGAAAACAGATGTGGGTTAGAACGACAGTTCTCTAGAAATAAGGTTGAGCCAAAGAAATAAAACTGCTTCTTAGGTATTGTGGTCTAGATGAGATGTGAGATACAGCCGGAGGCTCCTAGGTTGGTTCACAGCCAGAAACTAGGTGCATCAACATCATATGTCTGTATCATCAACATATGTGAGTGCTAATATGAGCATAAACTGTGATATCACAATATAATATCACTTCATGGCATGGTATACTGAGAGCTGCTTAGTTTTTAGGTCACTTCTGCCACACTCTAAGAAAAATAATATGTATCTTTTGCATATCCCACACCCCCGAGACACCCTCAGAGTATATTTATATGCATCTATATTTCCTTCAGTAAAAGGTTATCAAAAAACGGTTGTGTCTTAACATTCTAAAGGTCAGAAATATGAAATCTGGTCAAGAGCATTAAGGAAGTCTCCTTTTTCCTCAATTCTATTGACCATACTTGATCTTTCTGAACTTGGTCTCTAGCAACAGTGCTTTCAGAAAGTATTCAACCCCTTAAAAACTTTTTCCACATTTTGATGTGTTACAGCCTGAATTGAAATGGACTCAATTTAGATTGTGTCACTGGTCTATACACAATACCTTCTTAGATTTGTTTTATTAATACACATTTTCAAGCTAAAATGATATTGAGTCAATACGCATCCATTCCCATTGTTATGGCAAGCCTAAATAAGACGACTCCGGCCAGGACGATGCCCTGAGGGCGAGGAGCGGCCCGGTCCGGTCGGCGAAGGCAGAATTCTCGGATGACGTTGGGATCTAGAATCTTGGAACCACCGGCCTGAGGAGTGGTTCCAGGAACCACCGGCCTGAGGAGTGAAACGTGAAAAGAGGGTGAGATCCGGTAGTTAGTGGGAAGCTGTAATCAGTATGTTACATCATTGACCCTCCAGAGGACTTTGAATGGCACCACAAACTGGGGGCTCAGTTTCCGGCAGGGCAGGCAAAGCGGGAGGTTACTGGTGGAGAGCCAGACACCAGGATGGAACACAGGAGCCTCACCTCACTTGCTCATATTGTATATAGACTTATTTTTCACTGTATTATTGACTGTATGTTTGTTTTACTCCATGTGTAACTATGTGTTGTTGTATGTGTCGAACTGCTTTGCTTTATCTTGGCCAGGTCGCAATTGTAAATGAGAACGTGTTCTCAATTTGCCTACCTGGTTAAATAAAGGTGAAATAAAAAAATAAAAATAAAACTGCGGTGGTAAATCCACCTGCTCCTTTTGGGCAGCATTCCAAACTTCCTCGGTGCGCCGGAACTTTAGGAGGAGTGACGAAGTGAGTTCTGGGCGTTCTCCGGCCCAGAGAAGGAACAGGGCCCACTCCCCCTGCCGGTCTTGAGAGTGACTAATCAGGAACCTCCCCAGCTCCTGGTTGGTCCTCTCCACCTGACCGTTGGACTGAGGAGCCGTTCAATGGGGGCCGGCACCAACGGGAGGGGGTAGCAGGACTTGGTGGTCAATACATGGACGAAGACCCCCTCCTTCTTGACCACGAAGAAGAAACCTGCCAAAGCAGGGGAGGTGGATGAAACCCTGTTGGAGAGCCTCCTGGATGTATTCCTCCAAAGCCTTGGTTTCAGCCACCGACAGGGGGTAGATGCGGCTGTGCGGAGTCGCAGAGCCTGTTAGCAGGTCGATTGCACAGTCCCAGGGGCGATGAGGAGGGAGACAGCTCGTGCGGGTCTTGGAGAAAACCTCCCGGAGATCCTGGTAAACCTGCGGGATGTTGCCCTGGACGGCAACCACAGGACTCTCAACCGACTTGGATCCACAGGGTAAGAGAAAGTATCCGGATTCCCAGGCCGTGATCTCCATCCTCGACCAGGACATGGTGGGGTCATGTCGTTGGAGCCACGGGAGGCTGAGGATGACTTTGTGTACGAATGCCTGGATGATGTGGAAGGGAAGGTTCTGATAGTGAGTGGTGCTGTGATGTGTGTGCTTTGCCCAGGCCTGCCCTAGACCCACTGCAATTTGCATACCGCACCAATAGATCCAGGAATGACGCAATCACAATCGCAATCGCACTGCACACTGCCCTAACCCATTTGGACAAGTGGAATACCTATGTAAGAATGGTGTTCATTGACTAAAGCTCAGCCTTCAACACCATATTACCCTCCAAGCTCATCATTAAGCTCGGGGCCCTGGGCCTGAACCCTGACCTGTGCAACTGGGTCCCGGATTTCCTGATGGGCTGCCCCCAGGTGGTGAAGGTAGGCAACAACACCTCCACTACGCCGATCCTCAACACAGAGACCCCACAAGGGTGCATACTCAGCCCCCTCCTGACTCCCTCTTCACCCATAACTGCGTAGCCACGTACCTCTCCAATTCAATTATCAAGTTTGCAGATGACACAATAGTGATAGGCCTGATTACCAACAACGATGAGACAGCCTAAAAGGACGAGGTTAAGGGCCCTAGCGGAGTGGTGCCAGGAAAATAACCTCTCCCTCAACTTCAACAAAACAAAGGAGCTGATTGTTGACTTCAGGAGACAGCAGAGGGTGCACGCCCCCATCCACATCGACAGGGCCGCAGTGGAGAAGGTGAAAAGTTTCAAGTTCCTCAAATGGTTCACCCACACAGACAGTGTGGCGAAGAAGGAGCCACAGCACCTCATAAACCTCAGGAGGCTGAAGAAATTTGGCTTGGCCCATTAGACCCTCACAAACTTTTACAGATGCACCATTGATAATCCTGTCGGTCTGTATCACCTTCTGGTACGACAACTGCACCGTCCGCACCTGCTGGGCTCTTCAGAGGGTGGTGCGGTCTGCCCAACGCATCACCTGAGGCACATTTCCTGCCCTTGAGGACATCTACAGCACCCGGTGTCGCAGGAAGGCGAAGAAGATCATCAAGGACCTCAGCTACCTGAGCCACGGCCTGTTCACCCCACTACCATCCAGAAGGCGGAGACAGTACAGGTGCGTCAAAGCTTGGACCGAGAGACTGTAGAATAGCTTCTCCATCACACTGTTAAATAGTCACCACTAGCCGGTCCCCACCCAGTACCCTGCCCTGAACTTTAGTCACTGTCACTAGACGGCTACTGCCCGGTTACTCTGCCCTGCTCCGTAGAGGCTGCTGCCCTATGTACATAGTCAAGGAACACTGGACACTTTAATAATGAAACACTGGTCACTTTGAATAATGTTTACATACTGTTTTACATACTTCATATGGATACACTTTATTCTAGTCAAGGCCTTTCCTATTTAACTATTGCTGTACATATACTATTCTTCAGATATACTACAGTTGAAGTCGGAAGTTTACATACATCTCCTAGTAAAAATTTCCTGTTTTAGGTCAGTTAGGATCACCACTTCATTTTAAGAATGTGAAATGTCAGAATAATATTAGAGAGAATGATTTATTTCAGCTTTTATTTCTTTCATCACATTCCCAGTGGGTCAGAAGTTTACATAGACTCAATTAGTATTTGGTAGTTGCAAACCGTAGTCTGGGTTTTTTATAGCGGTTTTGGAGCAGTGGGTTCTTCCTTGCTGAGCGGCCTTTCAGGTTATGTCGATATGGGACTTGTTTTACTGTGGATATAGATACTTTTGTGGATATAGATACTTTTGTACCTGTTTCCTCCAGCATCTTCACAAGGTCCTTTGCTGTTGTTCTGGGATTGATTTGCACTTTTCGCACCAAAGTACGTTCATCTCTAGGAGACAGAACGCGTCTCCTTCCTGAGCGGTATGACGGCTGCGTGGTCCCATGGTGTTTATACTTGCATACTATTGTTTGTACAGATGAACGTGGTACCTTCGGGTGTTTGGAAATTGCTCCCAAGGATGAACCAGACTTGGGAGCTCTCCAATTTTTGGCTGATTTCTTTTGATTTTCCCATGATGTTAAGCAAAGAGGCACTGAGTTTGAAGGTAGGCCTTGAAATACATCCACAGGTACACCTCAAATTGACTCATGATGTCAATTAGCCTATAAGAAGCTTCTAAAGCCATGACATAATTTTCTGGAATTTTCCAAGCTGTTTAAATGCACAGTCAACTTAGTGTTGACTTCTGACCCACTGGAATTGTGATACAGTGAATTATAAGTGAAATAATCTGTCTGTAAACAATTGTTGGAAAAATTACTTGTGTCATGCACAAAGTAGATGTCCTAACTGACTTGCCGAAACTATAGTTTGTTAACAAGAAATTTGTGGAGTGGTTGAAAAACGAGTTTTAATGACTCCAACCTAAGTAAGTGTATTTAAACTTTCAACTTCATATCCATTTACTGTCCATATTGTCTATACATCCCATCACATATATACAGTATACAGTGGGGCAAAAAAGTATTTAGTCAGCCACCAATTGTGCAAGTTCTCCCACTTAAAAAGATGAGAGAGGCCTGTAATTTTCATCCTAGGTACACTTCAACTATGACAGACAAAATGAGGAAAAAAATCCAGAAAATCACATTGTAGGAATTTTTATGAATTTATTTGCAAATTATGGTGGAAAATAAGTATTTGGTCACCTACAAACAAGCAAGATTTCTGTCTCTCACAGACCTGTAACTTCTTCTTTAAGAGGCTCCTCTGTCCTCCACTCGTTACCTGTATTAATGGCACCTGTTTGAACTTGTTATCAGTATAAAAGACACCTGTCCACAACCTCAAACAGTCACACTCCAAACTCCACTATGGCCAAGACCAAAGAGCTGTCAAAGGACACCAGAATCAAAATTGTAGACCTGCACCAGGCTGGGAAGACTAAATCTGCAATAGGTAAGCAGCTTGGTTTGAAGAAATCAACTGTGGGAGCAATTATTAGGAAATGGAAGACATACAAGACCACTGATAATCTCCCTCGATCTGGGGCTCCACGCAAGATCTCACCCCGTGGGGTCAAAATGATCACAAGAACGGTGAGCAAAAATCCCAGAACCACACGGGGGGACCTAGTGAATGACCTGCAGAGAGCTGGGACCAAAGTAACAAAGCCTACCATCAGTAACACACTACGCCGCCAGGGACTCAAATCCTGCAGTGCCAGACGTGTCCCCCTGCTTTCTTGCAACTATAGGGGGTGCTGTTTTGCATTAGCATAATTTGCTCTACAGATTAAACTGCCTAGTACTCAATTCTTGCTCGTACAATATGCATATTATTATTATTATTGGATAGAAAACACTCTCTAGTTTCTATAGCCGTTGGAATTTTGTCTCTGAGTGAAACAGAACTCAATCTACAGCACTTTTCATGATAGGGAGTCAGATTTCAGACATCTTGGCCCCTGATCTGGAGTCAGTTTAAAGGTCCGTGTAAATGCTATGGAGAAACAGACACTTCTTACGTCTTCCCTGGATGTCAGTACGTGATGACGCTTTGAATGGAGTCGATTGCGCAATCAGTGCCTCTATAAATCACCAAATACCGGAAGTAACTTCCTTTGGCTGCCTGCGCCTGGCGCGCGAAGGACATCGGACTCGCCTCCTTCCAAGCTTTAGTTTAGCCAGTAATATTTCTCCGGTCATGTTTTTACCCGTTATAGGTGTTAACAGCATCATAAGGTAGTTAATTTGAACCGTTTTATAGCAATTTATATCAGTTTAGTGCGATTTTGAGGCATTGCTTTGTTGTGCACTTTGAAGCGCCGGGCACGTTTCGGGGTCCCGGTCGAACGTTAGTGGGCATTTCGACAACCAAGAGGACATCTTTCGACCAAAAGAAGATTAGACCCAAGAAAGGATACATTACCCAAGATTCGGATGGAAGATCACCTCATAGTAAGAAATATTTAAGATGATAAATCGTTGTTCTGTAGAAAAATGTTAAACGCACGTTCCGCCATTTTGTTAGGTGTAGCTTCGCTTGGCGCAACCTGTATTGAAAAGTAAGGATAATTTAAAAAAATGTAAATCAGCGCTTGTATTAAGAATTAAATTGTCTATCAATCGCTGTCCACTCTATATTTTTTAGTCAAGTTTATGAGTATTTATGTATAAGACTAGATCACTGTCTAATATGGCGCACGACATTTTCTGACCAGCTGGGCTACTTTTGTCATTGTCTAACCATGATTTTGGTGGCTAAATATACACATTTTCGAACAAACTCTATATGTATGTTGTAATATGATGTTACAGGAGTGTCATCTGAAGAATTCTGAGAAGGTTAGTGAAAAGATTTATATATTTTGGCGATGATAACGATATCGCTCTCTTTGGCTTGAATCAGTGCTCGGGTAACGTTTGCATATGTGGAATGCTAATATAACGATTTATTGTGTTTTCGCCGTAAACACTTAGAAAATCTGAAATGTTGTCTGAATTCACAAGATCTGTATCTTTCCATTGCTATGTGCTGTGTATTTTTAAGAAATGTTTTATGATGAGTAAATTGGTAATACAAGTTGCTCTCTGTAGTAATTCTAGTCGCTTTGGTGAGATTTGTGATGGCAAACTATGATTTATACCTGAAATATGCACATTTTTCTAACAAAACCTATCCTATACCATAAATATGTTATCAGACTGTCATCTGATGAGGTTTTTTCTTGGTTAGTGGCTATCAATATCTTAGTTTAGCCAAATTGGTGATAGCTACTGGTGGAGAGAAAAAATGGTGGACAAAGAAAAATGGTGTCTTTTGCTAACGTGTTTAGCTAATAGATTTACATATTGTGTCTTCCCTGTAAAACATTTAAAAAATCTGAAATGGTGGCTTTATTCACAAGATCTGTATCTTTCATTAGGTGTCTTGGACTTGTGATTTAATGATATTTAGATGCTACTATTTAATTGTGACGCTATGCTAGCGATGCTAATCAGTGTGTGGGGGGGGGGGGGGGGGGGGGTGCACCCGGACCCGGGGTAGAGGCTCGTGAAAGGTTAAGCCAGTGCATGTCCAGGCCCGTCTGAAGTTTGCTAGAGAGCATTTGGATGATCTAGAAGAAGATTGGGAGAATGTCATATGGTCAGATGAAACCAAAATATAACTTTTTGGTAAAAACTCAACTCGTCGTGTTTGGAGGACAAAGAATGCTGAGTTGCATCCAAAGAACACCATACCTACTGTGAAGCATGGGGGTGGACACATCATGCTTTGGGGCTGTTTTTCTGCAAAGGGACCAGGACGACTGATCCGTGTAAAGGACAGAATGAATGGGGCCATGTATCGTGAGATTTTGAGTGAAAACCTCCTTCCATCAGCAAGGGCATTGAAGTTGAAACGTGGCTGGGTCTTTCAGCATGACAATGATCCCAAACACACCGCCCGGGCAGCGAAGGAGTGGCTTCGTAAGAAGCATTTCAAGGTTGCCAGTCTCCAGATCTCAACCCCATAGAAAATCTTTGGAGGGAGTTGAAAGTCCGTGTTTTGGGGCTGTTGCTGGGCAACATCACTGCTCTAGAGGAGATCTGCATGGAGGAATGGGCCAAAATACCAGCAACAGTGTGTGAAAACCTTGTGAAGACTTACAGAAAACGTTTGACCTCTGTCATTGCCAACAAAGGGTATATAACAAATTATTGAGATACACTTTTGTTATTGACCAAATACTTATTTTCCACCATAATTTGCAAATAAATTCATTAAAAATCCTACAATGTGATTTTCTGGATTTTCTTTCTCATTTTGTCTGTCATAGTTGAAGTGTACCTATGATGAAAATTACAGGCCTCTCTCATCTTTTTAAGTGGGAGAACTTGCACAATTGGTGGCTGACTAAATACTTTTTTGCCCCACTGTAGTTGATCTTTGATTTTGAACATAGCAACAACTGTATGAACATAATACAATAAGACAATATAAGAGAACTAATTCATTGTCATAATGAAATAATTGATATTAAAGAAAATGTGCCTGATTTATATGAAAGCTCAAAACTAAACATTATTTTTTAAATTCACCAAAGCTACATTAAAATAGATCGTTGATTGTTAACATTTCAAAAAACGTACAAAACAGACCTGTGTTTGCGTCAGCCAAATAAGGTTTTCCTTTGTGAATTCTATATTGAAATCACTTCCTGAATTGAGTGAATCTGAATTGACCCCAACAAGCAGATGCAGGGGTCCTTCAATTAGAAGAATAAAACCTCATTTAATTCTCAAAGGAAGATGCAATAATATATGAGTTCAGTATGTGAGAATACTTCTTAAGAGAGTGTTCCTGCAATTTAATCTGACCATATTAATGCTCTACTCTCACAGATCCAACGGTTCTGCATGTCACACGATTCAGCTTTCCAATTAGCCAATGGTGCATTCTTTGGGATAGTTAACACGCAATCACCCCCAGTTTGACTGTTCCAAAACCTGTGAAAACCACCACCATTAATGAAAATAAATTACTGAGTCAAATAATGATTTAACAATGCTTCTTTGTTGTGTTTACACTGAATAAAATGTCCTTACCCAGCAGTCAGATTCTGACGACTTCCATTAACCCAGAGCCATTTGCCGTCTTCAACTTTGTCAGTCAAACCGATCCAATACCCATGATAGTCATCATAGTATTTTTTAGTGTGGTTATGAATGAATTCCTTAATGAGAAGTGAGTGAAACCACAACTTAAGTGTTAGGGAAAAGGTACATTTTATAGTAATCCACATTTTCGGGTGGCAGTGTGTAAATGTTGGATGTAATCAGGTGGTCCTAAAGAGAAAATAACAAAGAGCACAACAGGAAGTAGCATTTTAATGGTCCTTTTGTCTTTTAGTTATGACTGCTTTACCATGAGCTCATAGCTATCACACATTTTAATCTAGTTCCTATTTCACTTTTCATTCATTTTCATTGTTTGATTGACTTAAAGGTTGAGTGAATCTGTCCCTCTAAACCAGTGGTGGAAAAAGTACCCAATTGTCACGTTATACTTGAGTAAAAGTGAAGATACCTTATTAATAGAAAGGGACTCAAGTAAAAGTAAAAGTCACCCAGTAAAATTGTACTTGACTAAAAGTATATGGTTTTAAATATACTTAAGTATCAAAAGTACATGGAATTGCTAAAATGTACTTAAGTATCAAAAGCAAAAGTATGAATCATTTAAAATTCCTTATCTTAAACAAACCAGAATTTTTGCACAATCCAACACTCCGACATAATTTACAAACGAAGCATGCGTGTTTAATTGTCACACCCTGGCCTTAGTTTTCTTTGTTTTCTTTATTATTTTAGTTAGGTCAGGGTGTGACATGGGGAATGTATGTGTTTTTGTAGTGTCTAGGGGTGTTGTATGTGTATGGGGCAGTGTCTAGTGTAGTTGTCTAGGTAAGTCTATGGTTGCCTGAAGGGTTCTCAATCAGAGACAGCTGTCATTCATTGTCTCTGATTGGGAGCCATATTTAAGGCAGCCATAGGCATTAGGTTAATGTGGGTAATTGTCTATGTTGTACGTTTGATGCTTGTGTATGCACTTACGTCATTAGCTTCACTGTTGTTTTGTTAAGTTTGTAAGTGCTTAGTTCGTGGTTCATCTTCGTCTAATAAAAGAAGATGTATTTTTCTCACGCTGCGCCTTGGTCCACTCTCTCACCTCAAGACGACAGTGACATTAATGAGTTTGCCAGATCAGAGGCAGTAAGGATGACCATGGATGTTCTCTTGATAAGTGTGTGAGAATTGGACTATTTTCCTGTCAAAATGTAACAAGTACTTGGGTGTCAGGGAAAACATATGGAGTAAAAACTATGTTATTTTCTTTAGGAATGTAGTGAAGTAAAAGTTGGCAAAAATATATATAGTAAAGTACAGATACCCCCAAAAACGACTTAAGTAGTACTTTAAAGTTGTTTTCCTTAAATACTTTACACCTCTGCAGATTTCCAGCTGTCTAATGTCCATTGCTCGTGTTTCCAAGCAAGTCTCTTCTTCTTATTGGTGTCCTTTAGTAGTGGTTTCTTTGCAGCAATTCGACCATGAAGGCCTAATTCACGCAGCCTCCTCTGAACAGTTGATGTTGAGATGTGTCTGTTACTTGAAGTCTGTGGAGCATATATTTGGGCTGCAATCTGAGGTGCAGTTAACTCTAATGAACTTATCCTCTGCAGAAGAGGTAACTCTGGGTCTTCCTTTCCTGTGGCGGTCCTCATGAGAGCCAGTTTCATCATAGCGCTTGATGGTTTTTGCGACTGCACTTGAAGAACAGTAAAAATGTCTTGAAATTTTCCGCATTGACTGACTTTCATGTCTTGAAGTAATGATGGAGTGTCGTTTCTCTTTGCTTATTTGAGCTGTTCTTGCCATAATATGGAATTGGTATTTTACCAAATAGGGCTATCGTCTGTATACCACCCATTCCTTGTCACAACACAACTGATTGGCTCAAATGCATTAAGAAGCAAAGAAATTCCACAAATTAACTTTTAACAAGGCACATCTGTTAATTGAAATGCATTCCAGTTGACTACCTCATGAAGCTGGATCAAAAAATGCCAAGAGTGTGCAAAGCTGTCATCAAGGCAAAGGTTGGCTACTTTGAAGAATCTCAAAGTAGCCAAATCTCAAACACTTTTTTTGTTTACTACATGATTCCGTATATGATATTTCATATTTTTGATGTCTTTACTATTAGTCTACAACGTGGAAAATAGTACAAATAAAGAAAAACCCTTGAATGAGTAGGTGTGTCCAAACATTTGACTGGTAATTGTAGGCCGATTAGTTTTTTTTACATTTTCCGGGTCAAGGTTTGGCTTTTTGAAGAGAGGCATTATTACTTCCACTTTTAATGAGTTTGGTACACATCCGGTGGATAGGGAACCATTTATTATGTTCAACATAGGAGGGCCAAGCACAGGAAGTAGCTCTTTCAGTAGTTTAGTTGGAATAGGGTCCAGTATGCAGCTTGACGCTTTAGAGGCCATTACTATTTTCATGAATGTGTCAAGAGATACAGGATTAAAAAACTTTAGTGTCTCCACTGATCCTAGGTCCTGGCAGTTCTGAGCAGACTCAGAACAACTGAGCTTTGGAGAAATATGCAGATTCAAATTGGAGTCTGTAATTTGCTTTCTAATGATCACAATCTTTTCATCGAAGAAGTTCATGAATTTATCACTGCTGAAGTGAAAGCTATCCTTTCCTGTTGAATGCTGCTTTTTAGTTAGCTTTGCCACAGTTTCAAAAATAAATGTTGGTTTGTTCTTATTCTCCTCAATTAGGTTGGAAAAATAAGATGATCGAGCAGAAGTGAGGGCTCTTCGATATTGCACGGTACTGTCTTTGCAAGCTCGTCGGAAGACTTTCAGTTTGGTGGAGCGCCATTTCCGATCCAATTTTCTGGAAGCTTGCTTCAAGGCTCGGGTATTTTTTGTATAGCAGGGAGTACATTTCTTGTGACAAATGTTTTTAGGGGTGCGACTGCATCTAGGGTATTACGCAAGGTTAAATGAAGATCCTCGTTTAGGTGGTTAACTGATGTTTGTACTCAACAAAAGGGTAGGTGGAGGGAGTCTGGAAGGGCATCTAGGAATCTTTGGGTTGTTCGAGAATTTATAGCACGGCTTTTGATGATCCTTGGTTGGGGTCTGAGCAGATTATTTGTTTGCGATTGCAAACATAATAAAAGGGTGGTCTGATAGTCCAGGATTATGAGGAAAAACATTTAAATCCACAATATTTATTCCACGGGACAAAACTAGATCCAGGGTATGACTGTGTTAATGAGTCGGTCCGGAGACATGTTGGACAAAACCCACTGAGTCGATGATGGCTCCGAAAGTCACCAAAATGTGAATATTATCTGCCATGACTACAAGGTCCGATAGGAATTCAGGGAACTCAGTGATGAATGCTGTATACTGCCCAGGAGGTGTCACATTGTGACCTTAGTTCCTTTTTTATGTCTTTATTTTAGTTTGGTCAGGGCGTGAGTTGGGGTGCGAATTCTATATTGTTTTTCTATGTTTTGTTCTGTAGGTAATTTTCTATGTGTTTGGCCTAGTATGGTTCTCAATCAGAGGCAGGTGTCAGTCGTTGTCTCTGATTGGGAGCCATATTTAGGTAGCCTGTTTTCTGAGTGATTGTGTGATTGTGTTTTGTGAGTGATTGTTTCCTGTTTTGTGTTTTCACCTTTCAGGACTGTTTTAATTTTCGTTTGTATCATTCACTTTGTTATTTTGTATTTTTTAGTGTTCAGTTTAATAAACTATCATGGACACTTACCACGCTGTGTATTGGTCCGATCCTTCATACTCCCCCTCAGAAGAGGAGGAAAATCGTTACAGGAGGCCTATAAACAGTAGCTATAAAAAGTGAATGAGTAAGCTGCATATATTTCATGACTAGAAGCTCAAAAGATGAAAAAGCAGCATTTTTTTGTTGTTGTGTAAATTGTAATTTGCTGTCATAAATGTTAGCAGCACCTCCACCTTTGCGAGATGCGCGGGGATATGGTCACTAGTGTAACCAGTAGGAGAGGCATTTAACACAGTACATTTAACACAGTACATTTAACACAGTAAAATCATCAGGCTTGAGCCATATTTCTTTTTTTTCTTTTTTCTTTTTTTTAAATTTTAACCCCTTTTCTCCCCAATTTTCGTGGTATCCAATCGCTAGTAATTACTATCTTGTCTCATCGCTACAACTCCCGTACGGGCTCGGGAGAGACGAAGGTCGAAAGTCATGCGTCCTCCGAAGCACAACCCAACCAAGCCGCACTGCTTCTTAACACAGCGCGCCTCCAACCCGGAAGCCAGCCGCACCAATGTGTCGGAGGAAACACCGTGTACCTGGCCCCCTTGGTTAGCGCGCACTGCGCCCGGCCCGCCACAGGAGTCGCTGGAGCGCGATGAGACAAGGAAATCCCTACCGGCCAAACCCTCCCTTACCCGGACGACGCTAGCCCAATTGTGCGTCGCCCCACGGACCTCCCGGTCGCGGCCGGCTGCGACAGAGCCTGGGGGCGAACCCAGAGACTCTGGTGGCGCAGTTAGCACTGCGATGCAGTGCTCTAGACCACTGCGCCACCCGGGAGGCCCCGCTTGAGCCATATTTCAGTCAGGCCAATCACATCAAGATTATAATCAGTGATTGGTTAATTGACTATGACTACCTTGAAAGTGAGGGATCTTACATTGACTTCTCTGGGATAGGTGGCAGTATTTTCACGTCCGGATGAAAAGCGTGTCCAAAGTAAACTGCATGCTACTCAGGCACAGAAGCTAAGATATGCATATCATTAGTAGATTTGGATGGAAAACACTCTGAAGTTTCTAAAACTGTTTGAATCATGTCTGTGAGTATAACAGAACTTATTTGGCAGGCGAAACCCCGAGGACAAACCATTCAGATTTTCTTTTTTTGAGGTCACTCTCTTTTCAATGGGGTTTCATTGGGAATCCAGATTTCAAAGGGACCTTCTTGCAGTTCCTATCGCTTCCACTGGATGACAACAGTCTTTAGAAATTGGTTGAGGTTTTTCCTTTAAAAAAATTAAGAAGTAGCACTGTTCAGAACGAGGGTAGAGGGAAGTGTACTCTTTGTTAGAGGCGCGTGACCTGAAAGCTTGCTACACTTTGTTTTCCTCCGGTATTGAACACAGATCATCCCGTTTTAAATTGTATTGATTATTTACGTAAAAAAATACCTAAAGTTGTATTAGGAAAGTAGTTTGAAATGTTTGGACAAAGCTTACAGGTAACTTATGAGATATGTTGTAGTCACGTTGCGTGAGTTGGAACCGGTGTTTTTCTGGATCAAAAGCGCCAAATAAATGGACATTTTGGATATATATCGATGGAATTAATCAAACAAAAGGACCATTTGTGATGTTTATGGGACATATTGGAGTGCCAACAGAAGAAGCTCGTCAAAGGTAAGGCATGAATTATATCTTTATTTCTGCATTTTGTGTTGCTCCTGGAGGGTTGAAATAGGATTGTCTGTGTTTGTTTGCTGGCGTGCTATCCTCAGATAATAGCATTGTTTGTTTTCGCCGTAAAGCCGTTTTGAAATCTGACACGTTGGCTGGATTCACAACAAGTGTAGCTTTAATTTGGTGTATTGCATGTGTGATTTCATAAAGTAATTTATTTGAATTTGGCACTCTGCATTTTCACTGGATGTTGGCCGGTGGAGCGTCCCACATATCCCAGAGAGGTTTAAGTAACCCTATTTTGAGATGTGAGATATCACAATCTCTTTCATTAATGACAGGATTGGAGGAGGTCTTTATTCCAGTGAGATTGCTAAAGCGAACACCGCCATGTTTTCTTTTGCCCAACATAGATTGAGGCACAGACACGGTCTCAATGGGGATAGCTGAGTTGACTACACTGACTGTACTAGTGGCAGACTCCTCTAAACTGGCAGGCTGGCCAACAGCCTGCTGCCAATAGTCTGGTTTCTGGATTATAGTTTGCCACTGACTTCACTGGTATTTCATTTGCAGACAATTTATAAAGATTATACAGTCATTTATTAAAAGAGACTAAACAAAAAAAGTGGCATTTGACAAACACATGAAAATGAAGTTATAGGTAATAACTGTTTGCTGTTTTATATAAAAGGAAACCATTCTGTAATCCACATGACCACGGTGTATTGTTGAGTTACTTGGGAGGAGGGATGCTTATGCAAACAAAAATGTGTTACTGTTTGAGGACTTTGCACCCATCATCCCGGATTTGAGCAATTCCCATTGGAAAACAGATGTGGATTGGAATGACAGTTCCCTAGAAATAGGGTTGAGCCACAGAAAACAAAGGTGCTTCTCAGGCATAGTGGGTGCTATGAGACGTGAGATACATATGGAGGTTGGGTCACAGCCAGATACTGTAGGTGCATTACCATAATGTGCCTGTATCATCAACACTGCTAATATAAGCATAAAATGTGATATCATAAGCATTTCGCTTCACCCGCAATAACATCTGCTAAATGTGTGTGACAAATACAATTTGATTTGAATATCACTTTATGGCTTGGTACACTGAGAGCAACTTAGTTATTAGGTTACTTCTGCCACACTCTTAAAATATATGCCCTCTTTTTTTCTATATCCCACTACCGTGAGACACCCTTGGAGAGTGGCACGTATACTTCCTCAAATGAAAGGTTATCATAAACGGTTGTGTCTAATCATTTTGTTGAATATCTAGCTATAGTATTTCCACCTTGCCACAAGATGTCACTTCAGTTCACTGGAAAGCACCCCTGTGTCTCATCCAAGAACCCCATTTAGGTTCTATAAAGCAAAAAAAATTCTAAGAGTGTATAAATAAATAGGTTTGAGCCACAGAAATAAAAGTGCTTCTCAGGCATAGTGAGTGCTATGAGAGATGAGAGGTTGGGTCACAGCCAGATGCTGTAGATGCAACATCATATGTCTGTATCATCAACAAATGTGAGTGCTAATATGAGCATAAACTGTGATATCACAATATAATATCACTTCATGACATGGTATACTGAGAAATGCTTAGTTATTAGGTCACTTATGCCACACTCTTAGAAACACACACACATAGAAACAAACACACAATATATATATGTGTGTTTCGATCTCTTTTGCATCTTCCACTCCACTGAGACACCCTCGTAGAATGGCATGTATATTTCCTCAAAAGTTGAAGGTCAGAAAGATCAAGTGTGGTCAATAGCATTAAGGAACTCTTATTTTTCCTCAATGCTATTGACCACATTTGATCGTTCTGACCTTGGCCACCAGCTATAGTATTTCCTTCTTTCCACAAGATGTCACTTTAGTTCACTGGAAAGCCCCCCAGTGTCTCATCCAACACAGAACATACATGTTTGCCAGAGAGGTAGGTTGGGCATGAAATGGACAGCTTTTTGCATGATGTATATAGACATGATGTACTTGTTCTATAATTAGTTGGTCCTGAATATGGTTGGGTGAGGGCAAATTGGAAGAGTCTTTCATGCTATGATGAGAGGTGTGTGAATTTCAGACTACACCCTGATTCACACAATAGTCTGGTTTGTAGATTATTGTTGCCACTGACTTCACTGGTATTTCATTTGCAGTCAATTTAGAAAGATTACACAAGACTAAACCAGAAAAATGGCGTTTGACAAACACATTAAAATAAACATATAGGTAATAACTGTTGAGATACTTGGAATGCAAACAAAAAGTTGGGACCATTAAGAGAACTTTGCATCCGTCATCCCGGATTTGAGCAACTCCCATTGGAAATCATATGTGGGTTGGATTGAAAGTTCCCTAGAAATAGGGTTGAGCCACAGAAATAAAAGTGCTTCTCAGGCATAGTGGGTGCTATAAGACATGAGATACAGCCAGGTTGGGTCACAGCCAGATACTGTAGGTGCATCAACATCATATGTCTGTATCATCAACATATGTGAGTGCTAATATGAGCATAAACTGTCATACCACAATATAATATCACTTCATGGCATGGTATACTGCTTAGTTATTAGGTCACTTATGTCAACCATGTACAGGTGTGGTATCTTAATTTGATCACTTTGTTGTCGCTAAGAATTTTCATACGCTGCATGAAATTCAAATGAGCCTCATGATTTACATACATTTTCTTTCTCTTTCGCTCGCACAAACTCTACAGAACCAGACAGAATAAATGTCCTACTACTGTAAGTCCTACTACTGCAACATTCAAAAGTACAAGAATGTATCCGAAATACAGCCATACACATTAACAACTGTCATTTTTTATAGCTTAAGATATTGGTCTTCATTCTAACATACAAGTGTATCTGAAATACAGCCAGCTGTAGGCTATACCTGAATTATAGCCTAGTGTAGCCTATCAAAACCAATTTCCTGTTAGAAATCACCCTTTGAGAATCCTCCTGCTCCAGGAATATTTTACTCCTGAGATTGGTCAAATTAAGATCTTACACATCACTGGGCACAAACAGGTTGTATCCATGTTGTTTTAATGTAATTTGTCAACGTATTGTAAAATCAAATGCTATTTGTCACATGCACCGAAAACAACTTTACTGTGAAATGCTTACTCGCGAACCCTTTCCCAACAATGCCAAACTATTGTTTTGAGGGCAAAATTCAACCGCACGATTATGTCATCATGGTATTAGATAGGGTGCAGGCCAGGCCGCAGGCTGTTAGCATGCCTGCCTGCTTAGTGTAGTCTGCCCTTAGCACAGTCAGTGTTGTCAGCTCAGTTTTTCCCATTGAGACCATGTATTTGCCTCAATTTAGGTCAGGCAAAACGAAACATGGCAGTGTTCGCCACCGTGCTTCTACATCTGCATTGCTTGCTCTTTGTGGTTTTAGGTTGTGTTATGTATAAGCACTTTGTGACATCTGCTGATGAAAAAATTGCATTATAAATACATTCGATTGATTTATTGCTTAAAATTAAAATTTTGCATTTTTACCTTTGAAATAACTTCAGATCTTTAACGTTATATCCGCTATCAGAAAACAAAACTGAAGGCTGGGCAGCACCTCCTGCTGGTAAATTGATCTACATACAGCTATTAATTTAACTCAGCCCTGCTTAGCTTAGTTATTTATCACCGACTGCCATCAATGTGCTATTGTGAGAATGATTAGTGAGAGATACTGTATCATAAAATCTACTGTAAATAGATTCTCTGATGCTATCAAAGTCATTCCAAAGGGTAGGTTTAACAGAGCAAATTAAATGTAAGTCATATCATCAATATTTAGGCCTAAATAGAATTTGCGAAGTCAGCAACAGCTATTGTTTCAATTCAACCAAGGGTTCAACAAAAAATAGACTACATACTGTATGTTAACCAAATGTCCACTATGAAATTACGTGCTGTGCCCAGTGGGACCTGCACACAATTTTTTTTATGAGAATGTTTCAGTTATAGGTTGAAGGTGAAATTTCAAAGTGTACTGCTCTGTCTTCAGCTGCAAGGATAGCTTCTCTGTCCTGTAGATGTTTCCAGGTCACAGAGAAAACATGTAATATGATGACAGATGACTTAAATGCAGGAGATTCAGCACCACTTGGCTGATTTGAGGCAGTCGAGGAAGATGGAACACGGCCGTGACAGAAGAACCCACTATAAAAGGACCAAGCAGCGTGAAAAGTAGGGGCAGGGTCTTATGGAAAAATGGACCTGGGAGGAGATACTGGATGGAGCAGGACCCTGGACGCAGGCCGGGGAGTATCGCCTTCCGAAGGAGGAAATTGAGGCAGCAAAAGCGTAATGGCGATATTATGAGGACAAATACAAACAAAGCAAGCACGAGAGGCAGCCCCAATAAAAAATGTTGGGGGGGGGCACATGAGGAGATTGGCTGAGTCAGGTTGGAGGCATGAGCCAACTCCTCGTGCTTACCGTGGGGAGCGTGTGACTGGTCAGGCACCGTATTTTGCAGAAATGCGCACAGTGCCTCCAGTTCCCATTCATAGCCCGGTGCGCTCTATTCCAGCTCTTCGCATTTGCCGGGCTAGAATGGGTATCCAGCCAGGACGCATTGAGCTAGCTCTACGTTCCAGATCTCCAATGCGTCTCCACGGCCCAGTGTATCCTGTGCCTCCTCCCCGCACTCGCACTGAGGTACGTGTCAACAGCCCGGTACCACCAGTGCCGGCACCACGCACCAGGCCTCCAGTGCGCCTCCAGAGTCCAGTACATCCTGTTCCTGCTTCTCGCACTCGCCCTGAGGTGTGTGTCCTCAGCCCGGTACAACCAGTTCCGGCACCACGCATCAGGCATCCAGTGCGCTTCCACAGTCCAGTACGGCCTGTGCCTCTTCCCCGCACTCGCCCTGAGGTGCGTGTCCTCAGCCCGGTACAACCAGTTCCGGCACCACGCATCAGGCCTCCAGTGCGCTTCCACAGTCCAGTACGGCCTGTGCCTCTTCCCCGCACTCGCCCTGAGGTGCGTGTCCTCAGCCCGGTACCACCAGTTCTGGCACCACACATCAGGCTTCCAGTGCGCTTCCATGGTCCAGTGCCTCCGGTGACAGTACCCAGCCCAGAGCTTCCGGCGACAGTACCCAGTCCACAGCTTCCGGCGACAGTACCCAGTCTAGAGCTTCCGGCGATGTTTCACAGTCCGGAAACTCCAACGACGGGCCACAGTCCGGAACCTCAAACGACGGGCCACAGTCCGGAACCGCCATCGACAGGCCACAGTCCGGAACTTCCAATGACGGGCCACAGTCCGGAACCTCCAACGACAGGCCACAGTCCGGAACCTCCTACTGTCACGCCCTGACCTTAGTTATATGTTTTCTTTATTATTTTGGTTAGGTCAGGGTGTGACGAGGGTGGGTATGCTAGTTTTGTGTTGTCTAGGGTTTTTTGTATGTCTAGGGGTTTTGGTAGTCTAGGTATATGTATGTCTATGGTGGCCTGAATTGGTTCCCAATCAGAGGCAGCTGTTTATCGTCGTCTCTGATTGGGGATCATATTTAGGTTGCCATTTTCCCTTTTGGTTTTGTGGGTTCTTGATCTATGTTTAGTTGCCTGTCTGCACTATCCATATTAGCTTCACGGTTCGTTTTGTTATTTTGTTAGTTTTATTCAGTGTTCATTCTTAATAAAGAAGTATGTACGCATACCACGCTGCGCCTTGGTCTCCACCTTTAGACGGCCGTGACAGCATGGATAGTAGCCCGGCCCAGCGCCTGATGGAACGGCGCTTAAAAGCAGCTCTGCAAGTAGCCAACACTCTCCTGGAGCGCAGTGTGGTGACAGAAGTACTGGAGAAGCTTCATCACAGAAGACAGGTGTCCAAGTTCATCTACGACAAATCAGCAAAGGACTTAACTGAGCTCATGGTGGGTGAAGTGGTGTGGATGAAGCCACTACCAGGGGACCTGCCGGGCCTCTGGAGACTTGGAACCTGTTTGCAAAAAGTTGCACCACCCTCCTACTTGGTCGGAGTGAATGGATCACTGGCATGATGATCGCTGGCACAATGTATGAACCGTTATGAGGAGAGAAATGTGGCTGGTCTATACTGCGAATACAAACTTTGTGGGGCCTTGAGTGGTGGGCACACCGGAAGTGTTGCCCAACATGAGGGAACTGTTTGAGGCAGTGCAGATAGCGAAAACACATGTTTTGTATTCAATGGACACACTTTATCTATGGCGTTTCACAATAAAAATGTGTTCTACAGACATTCCATGCACTATTTCATAGTGTCCCATATACCACTAGTCCTAGAGAAGTGCGTAGCTGAACACTCACAAGACTACAGCCCTAACCTCTAAATGCAGATCCTCCAGCCAGGAGAGAGACCTTTTAGAGTTTTTTTTTTTTTTTTTTTTACCTTTATTTAACTAGGCAAGTCAGTTAAGAACAAATTCTTATTTTCAATGACGGCCTAGGAACAGTGGGTTAACTGCCTGTTCAGGGGCAGAACGACAGATTTGTACCTTGTCAGCTCGGGGATTTGAACTTGCAACCTTCCGGTTACTAGTCCAACACTCTAACCACTAGGCTACCCTGCCGCCCCAAGTTGATCATGAGGGCTGGGCTGGACCTGCTGCTGTGTGACACTGAACAAATGTTTTAATGCTTTTTATCAGATTAACCCACTTAAAGAGCAGTGGGCTGGTTGATGGTCCACACCGACTGAATGGTAACAACATTATCCTGGGCTGGGATTGGCAGAGACAGCCAGGCAGAGCCATTCTGCCATTGATCCAGACCCACCAGGGCCACTCTGATGCTGCCCTCCATCAAATCACTCATTTGTTTATGAAATATTTATATTAGGTGCCATCTCTTCCTGAAGACGGGTTATTCTGTATTGAAATTGCGTTCCCATGCAAAACTAGACAGATAGCTTACAACTAAGTCTTCAATAAAACTTCAAAGGCGTGACTTTTCTTGAATGAAAATATTGAAAATGTTTATGTTGTGAAACTGCAAAAAACAGAAAATGCACTTTAGTATTCAATTCACATCGACATACTGTACATACTGTACATCGACATACTGTACAATATACATTTAAAGTTGCATAAATACAAAGCACGTGCCAAGGTACCATGTATCTGGAATGATGCCAAACCAGATAGCCAATTACCATATAAGTAGCAACTAGCCAACTCCTTTCATTACTCTAATAATGTGCAAACACCTCTGTACAATAACAAAGCATATTACACTATAAACAGTAACAAAATGTTTTACAATTCGTTTACATGACGCACGAGCAAACTAATACAGCTGATGGCATACATGAAAGGCAAGGTAATTTGTGAGTAGATACAACCAACTAACATTGATAAGTAAGCAATTTTATCAACAACAATATTATCATCACTAGCAATATGCTTGAATCGAACTAACAAAACATATTTTCTGAGGCTGAAGCTTGACAAGAAATAGCTGCACTGAAAGACCTGCACCGTAGCGTTGTTTTTAGCTGCTTCTCTGCGTGTGTCACGCCCTGACCTGAGTATTCTTTGTTTTCTTTAAATATTTTGGTTAGGTCAGGGTGTGACGAGGGTGGTTTGTGTGTTTTTTGTCTCATCTAGGGTGTTTGTACTGTCTAGGTTTTTTTTGTAGATTGATGGGGTTGTGTTCATTATAGGTGTTTATACGTTTATGTAAGTCTATGGTTGCCTAGATTGGTTCTCAATTAGAGGCAGGTGTTTATCGTTGTCTCTGATTGGGAACCATATTTAGGCAGCCATGTTCTTTGGATATTTTGTGGGTGTTTCCTGTGTCAGTGTTTGTGCCACACGGGACTGTTTCGGTTTGTTCACGTTTTTGTATTTGTGTTCATGTTCAGTTTTCACTATTAAAACATGGACACCTACCACGCTGCGTATTGGTCCGATCCTTGCTACACCTCTTCAGAGGAAGAAGAGGACGACAGCCGTTACAGCGTGCAGAACTACTACTCTACTTTCCGTTTCCGTGCAGTCTTTCTAAGTACCAGAAAGCTCCACCAGGGGGCGATAAACACCATGGAACACAATGAAAATCCATTTTAACCACTGTAATCAAATAATATATTACCTTCTAACAGGATGGCAGCACACGGGTAATAAATGTGGCTAGCAGGAGAAGAACATGTCTCTAAACAGGCCTTTGGATCTACTAGATAGGGTTTATTAGAATTCCTAAGCAGGTTAAAATATTACGTCCAACAAACCTGTTGCTGATTGTTTGTTAATGTCTCTTAACATTAGCGAGCTCAGCTATTCTGTGCAATCAACATGATGGATTTTGTTTCCTGTCTACTCAATGCTGATTGTCACCGAGTGGAAGTATATAGGCGTAGATTTCAATGGAAATGTCAGTCGTGGCTTCTTTTCTATTTCATCCATATCTAGGGGCGATTTGGAGATGGAAGACAGGGATCAATACTCTTACATTCAGCAGTGCCACTAGTTACATCAGCTACATGTGGTCCTGTTGAATTATGTGAATCTTTGAATACTTTATGAAAGTGAAAGTAAAAATCAAGCCGTTTTGGAAAATATCTTCAGATTATGATTATTTTCTAGTTTTGAAAGGTTTAACATTTTACCACATTGCAAATAATCTGGTATGAAAAATCAAACATGCTCATGCACAATATGTGGTAAATAGCCTAAAATGTTAATCCCTAACCAGGGGTGAAAGTAACAAATTACAACTACTCACATTCCTGTAATTGAGAAGCTTTTCTGTGTACTTGTACTTTTTCAAAGGCTGTACTTTTACTTAAGTTTATTTTGAATGAAGTAAAGTAATTAAGTACATTTTCAAAACCATCCGTTACAGAGTTCAATCTAGAAAAAGGATACACATCATCATGGCAAGCACATAAAGTTTGCGCCTTTTGTAGCAGCTAGAACTGTTCACTTGTTTGTCAGTGACAAGTAACATGACCAGATGGACCAATTCAATTTCACGCATCATACCAAAATGGCCCAATCACAGCTGTGTATGCAAACCAAATGATGATCGGTAGCAGGATTTTCTATCAGTAAAAAAAAGGTAGCTACATGCCATGAAAAATAAAGGTTTCCTAATCAACTTGAAAAATAAATGGAGCCTAACGAGATTGAGAAGGTGTAGGAGACAATACAGACACACACAGAGACAGAGACAGTGGCCGGGTCTTCTGAAGACCAAGAGGAAGGAAATCCCTGGCTGCATCTCAAAGAACACTTCAGCTTCAAGCAAAGAGGAGTGTAATTATGGAATGTAAACTCTGTTTACCAAAGATGGTGGAGGTGGCTGCCAATAAAACTGCGTCAAACTTGAGGAAACATGTAATGGTACGAAAAGTAAAGTTAGAAATACACTGCTCAAAAAAATAAAGGGAACACTTAAACAACACAATGTAACTCCAAGTCAATCACACTTCTGTGAAATCAAACTGTCCACTTAGGAAGCAACACTGATTGACAATAAATTTCACATGCTGGTGTGCAAATGGAATAGACAAAAGGTGGAAATTATAGGCAATTAGCAAGACACCCCCCAAAACAGGAGTGATTCTGCAGGTGGTGACGACAGACCACTTCTCAGTTCCTATGCTTCCTGGCTGATGTTTTGGTCACTTTTGAATGCTGGCGGTGCTCTCACTCTAGTGGTAGCATGAGACGGAGTCTACAACCCACACAAGTGGCTCAGGTAGTGCAGTTCATCCAGGATGGCACATCAATGCGAACTGTGGCAAAAAGGTTTGCTGTGTCTGTCAGCGTAGTGTCCAGAGCATGGAGGCCCTACCAGGAGACAGGCCAGTACATCAGGAGACGTGGAGGAGGCCGTAGGAGGGCAACAACCCAGCAGCAGGACCGGTACCTCCGCCTTAGTGCAAGGAGGTGCACTGCCAGAGCCCTGCAAAATGACCTTCAGCAAAACTATAGTTCTTATAACTGGGGAAAAGAAAGAGCAATATTCCCCAACATCCGTATGTATTTGGACAGTGACATTATTCAAAACATGCTGTAATTTCTAAATGGTTCATTTGATATGAATAAAAACACCTTATAGCTGACCGGCTGCACTTTAACCCCATTGTCATTGTATCTTTTAAAATCCAAATCCAATGTGCTGGAACTACAGAGCCAAAACAAAAATGTTGTCATTACCCAAAAACTTACAGATTGCACTTTGAGCTGGTTTAAGTTAATTTGCATAAAACCAAACTGGTCAGGCTATATACATTTTGCCCAGATTGCCGCAATAATTTGGTCCACAGAGGAAACATCCATTAAAGATGACAAACTACAATATGCTCACCTGGGCAACCACAAACAAACAAAACAAGGAACTATCAAAACACCTCTTCAACTTGCAAGCAAGCAAAGATGTCTGAAATAATGGCAGTGGGAGGAGCCAGGTGCGTCTCACAGGCAACTGTTGACAAGCTTGTCATTAATTGATCTGTGAAGGCCAACAGCCATTCTCTGTGGTCGAACAACCAGCTTTTAAAGAGTTGGTAACCACCCTACATCCTGAATGCAAAGTAATCTCCAGACCTACTGTTCGTTCAAGAATACATGAAGCTGCCAATCACATGAAGAAGACAGTTATAGCACACCTTGGCAGGGTAAATTATTTTGCCACCACCACTGATTGTTGGACAGCTCATCAAAGGAATTACATCGGGGTCACATGTCACTGGATAGATGAATAAAGTCTGGTGAGACTTTCTGCTGCACATGCTTGCAAGAGATTGAGAGGTTCCCACACATTTGATGTGCTTGCAGGTGCCCTCGATGACATCCATTGTGCATACAGTATCAGGGGGAAAGTGGAAAGATTCACAACAGACAGTGGAACAAACTTCATCAAAGCATTCAATGTTTTTGGTGAGCAGAGCCAGGCAGTCGAATCAGCAGACCGAGACTCAGATGCTGAAGAGCCAGCAGAGCAGGTTGAATACCAAGACACCTATTCCATCCTGGAAAATGACAGTGGCCTAGAATATCAACTCCCTCAGCATCAACGGTGTGCATGTCACCTGCTGAACCTCATTGCAACAACAGATTCTGCGTTGGCAGAAACAAATAGTGATAGCTTCAAAAGGTTGTCCAGGTCATCTTTTGCCAAATGCTAAGCCATGTGGAATAAAACGGGGCGGTCAACCTTAGCTGCTGGATTTGTAGAGAATGAGTGCAAACTGCAGTTGATCCGTCCAAAAACGTTGGAACTCAACTTACCTGGCTGTGGAGAGGATCACACGTATCATACAAGAGAAGGGGGAGGATGCCATAATAAATATGTGTGAGAAGAATTAAAAGTGAAAATGTGAGTAGCAATTCTTTGAATCAATGTAATGTTTTCCTATTACAGTAATATTTATTGTCCATGAAATGTTAGAATTCTAAGAGGTTTTATTTTACCTGACATTTACCTGACCTTATCTTTCAGGCTGAGCCCGGCAGAAATGTCCTTCTTGAATGAGTACTGCAAAGTGATGAAGCCTTTGGTCTCAGCTTTGAACATTCTACAGTCTAAGACCAACACGCATATGGGGTGGCTGCTGCCAGGGATCTTCTTACTAAAAACAAAACTTCAAAGTCTGGAAGCATCTTGCCAAATGTGCCTACCACTTATCAGAGCCATTCAGAACAGTCTCCAAAAGCGCTTTGGAGAAATGATGGAGGAGCCACAGCTTATTTTTGCTGCAATCCTTCTGCCAAAGTTCAAGGCGTCTTGGACTGACAAAGCTGATGGCATCACAGCCGGTATGATTACTTTAGTCAAAGTTTTGAACCTCATTGTCCATATGATGATATCTTTTGGTCTTTAACTCTTTTCTTTAATTGTTTTTTTGTTATGTTTTTAATTTTTTCATTATTTAAGTTGCATTACAGGTGCTGGACAACAACCTTGGCGTATAACTATGTTTGGGTACAGCCAGACATGGACTCACCTCAACATTAGAGAATTTGTTAGGTCTGAATGTATTTGATTTGAGTTGTGCAATCTCAGTATCTGAGAATAACAAGTGTGGAAGTCTGTGTTAGAGCTATTGCAATGCCAATAATATGATTGTGTTGCCAGCCACATACAACAGAGTTTGCTGAAAGACTGAATATGGGAAGGTTGTGTTGTTTCCAGTGTACAGGTTTGGCATACCTGAAGAATCATCTTGACACAATCACACAGGATGAGACTGAGCATCTAAGGCAGCATTCGTCTGATGAAGAGAATTTCTTCTCATCACTGACAACCAAACGGTCAGAAGGTACAGGGGAGCTGGATGGGTATCTTGCTAGTCCATCGGACAAAATGGATTTACTTCATTTGTTTCCGTACATAAAGAAGTTGTCCCTCAAACTCAACGCAGGCCTGCCTGCATCTGCCGCCTGTGAGCGTCTTTTTAGCTGTGCTCTTTTAAATATTCACATGTTTGTGAAGCTTGCATTCAATTGCCACACCCTTTTCACATGAACTTCCGTTCTTGTAAAAGGAGAATAAAAATAACCATCAAAATTGAAATTATTTTAGAAGTAACTTAGTAGCTTTTATACTTTTTAAATGTGCTACTTTTTACTTGTACTTTTTTTTACACCAGTACTTTTACTTTTACTTGATTACAATTTGATTAAAGTAACAGTACTTCTACTTGAGTAGAATTTAACAGTACTCTTTCCACCCCTGTCCCTAACTGCTTTGAGACAGCTGTATATTGTGGAGAATCACCATGCAAAATGTGTCATTCCGAGGGAGTCTTGAGGAAGACCATTGAGAAGCCTGTTTATCTGTTGGTTGATAGCGCCCTCTGTCGTCAGAGTAGCACCGGCTCCATGTCACCGTACAACCATTCTCATTCATTATAGAGAAACACAGATAATATTTTTACCAGATCAACAAAGTAACCTTAGCTCCTTCCCCACAAAGCATATTCCCTCAATAGATCAGGCTGGCAAACAGAAGCTTTGGTTGTTCCACATTGGCAGTTGGAATTGACGTGCTGTCATAGGGAAAGCTCTTTATGCTGGAATAGAGCTCCATGGATCAATAGATGTTACCCGGGAAAAGCCCACAAAACCACTAATGAATACAAGAGGTTACATGGGCTTATGCTGTATGATTTCTGCAATAAGAGCTGAACTAACCACCAAGCTACAGTGATAAACAGACCATGGAGAGTGACAACATGGCTCCAATCCTGTATTTAAAAAAATAAAAACATAAAATCCACCAGCCTATGAATTGAGACGTTGCAATTATTTCCATACTTATATACTATAGCCTACTATGCTAGGCTGCATGAAGAGCAAAATGACGTCCAGAGATGCCGTGTTTACCCTCACTGTCCTCCTGGGGAAAAGTTGCCAATGGAATTCAACTTTGTGGCATTGTTTATCCTGTTGTGATGATGCATTTCACCAGTGGTCTGCAGGACAGGTTGTATGGTGTGTTTGAAGAGAAGTGCTCTTTCACGGTGACTATTTGACACAACCATTGATTGGTCTGCAGCATTCAATCTCTTTTCAACAACACCTGCTTTTCAATGGTGGTAAATGTTTGATCAATGAGACCCTTCTTTTGGAGAGAGGAGCAATGTTACCCTATTAAGCCACCCTAGTAAACAACAAGAAATATCCAAACCCCTGTTTTACTCACACATCCCGTAGACACATTAAGAGATGGTGCATGGAAGACAAGGGGACGATTCAAAAAGTTATATTTCCTACTGCACTGTATATTGGACTACATTCAATGAATTTTGACAGGCTTGATTTACGATAGCGTAGCACTGAGGCTAAAGCCCTAGCAGAACCATACAGCTACTCCACCGACCAAGAAATGATGGCCGTTTCCACCGCTCTCCACCTCCAACACGGCTAATGTGGGAATCCATAATGCTGATCCAAGCACTTTGGAGCTCGTCTTCAGGATATTAGCGCAGCCAAAGTTATTCATAGACTATCAAACCAAAGCTGTGAACAGGAAACGCTGACTTATGTGTAAATATCAATTAAATTAGTAAGGGCCCCGGTGAGTGCAGGTGCACTAGCTTGCTTTAATGGCAGTAGACGTCAACATGTTTACACAAGACAGGCAAGACACACTCATATATAAGTCCAATAACAGTTGATGTGTTGCCGTTTATTGTCACGAAGCATAATGACAAATGTAGAATTTAGATGTTTTTATTTTGACTGAATTAGTACGAATTAGAAAGGTTAGTCAATTAAACATCCATGCTGTAACAACTGGCATGAATAATGTGTTCACAAATAGGCACAGCTCGGGAGGTAATACCATTAAAGTTCTGCTACTGCAGCATGCTCGATATGAGTTCAGAAGCAAGAGTTTGAGTGTATTGTGAAGACAAGGCACAGTAGAAAACACTGAGTGCCAAGTCGTTTTCCCAGATGGCAAAACAGCTTCCATGTTCTCTTTCATTGTAATGTAGGCCAGCCTGTGTCGCAGAGAGACAAAATGAGAGCACAGCTCATCAGCTGCAATCTCAGCAAAATCATCTCTGTGGAATTGTGGGCAGCAAGGTTATTCCTCACAAAAATGGTGAGTATTTGGCAGTAGGGTAAGATGCATTGAGTTAAGCTATTTAACTATGAGAGAGTATTGAGTAAAATGTGGTCATGAGCTATGGTAGGAGTTAGTCATTTATAATAATAAAATGTGTATACAGGTAATTAAATACTCTGTAAACACTGGGCTATTGTAACACTGCCTCAAATTAGCAATACAGTCAGATTTATATGCAGTGAATCTAATTGCCACCAAAGCTACTTGCTATACAAAGTGCATAGTGTTACGTAATAGCTAGGACAAACTGCATGGTGTATTCACAAAACCTCATCCCCATTTACCATAATTCCCCACACATCCTCTTTAAGGTGGTCAATTCAGAATTGAGAATAACCCCTCAGGTTGACAACATAATGATCCATATTTGTCTGACTTGTTGCACCTCTATCAGCGTCACTCTGAGTGTACGCACAACGCCACATTCTTGTGCCTCTCCCAGTAGTGGCAGTCCTCAGGGAAGCTCCAGGTGGCCTCGCTCTCCTTGTGGTGACGGACAGCATGCACCACGAACCCTGCCAGCTGCTTCTCCAGGACCTCCACCACGGCCTGGGCATCACCCTTCTTCCCTGGCTCCTCCATCAGTTGCCGGATGCAGTCGCGGGGCACTGGTTGGGGACTGGTACTGTAGGAAACCACCAGGGTGTCATCGTTCACCTGCAGCACCTCAAACCAGTTCTGACTGGCCATGTGTTGGAAGTGGTACCCCGGCATGCCAGTTCCGATAGCTGCTGCCAGAGTGGTTGACCACTCGGACCAACCAGCTCACCCAGTCGCACTTCCTGGTGAGGAATTCCTGTACATCCTGAGCCGTGTCCTGAAGATTGCGTTCCTCTTTTTCCTGGAGAAGATGCTGGGAATCAAGGCAGGCCTGTTAAGGGAAGGCTGCTACGCAGGCCTCGATGCATACCTTCATCTTTGATTCCACCTCCCTGATTTTGCTGCTCCAATTATGGATGGTTTCCTGTTCCTCACCTGGTCCCTTGGTGAGGGCCCAGTGGTTCAGCAGGGCAATTAGGCCCAGGCAGAAGAGCTCCTTCGTCCTCACACAGAAGTCCTCCAGTAGGCGCCTGTTCCTCGCCTCTTATCTGAGACAAATGGAGAACCAACCACTCAGCTGTTGTGAATAACAATAAAATGTATCATCCAATTTACCATAATCACAAGTTAACAGTTCAAATTCATTCCACAAGTGTTGTCAAACTAAAATACTCAATGACATGCTCCACAGATGCATAAAGACCCATTTAGCATGGTTAAGAACACTTTACCTCTCCACCACCTCCAAGATGGACTCCCCAAAGCTGTTGGTGCCCATCAGAGCATCATACAGCACATACAGGTTCTTCTCCCCTCCGGTGCTCCAGAAACAGCCTCTTCTTGACCACCTGAAACTGTGGCTTGGCCTCCAGAATGTCCATGTACTTCCGGAACTGGTTCCTGATGTTCTCCTCCACTGAGAAGTAATAGGATTCCAGCCGGCCCTTCTTAATCTCACAGTCAATGTCCTCCTGCTGGGTGGACAGTACGCCCAGCTTGTTCCTCACGGACAGGAACTGCTCTTTGACATGGAATACCTCTTTGCTCTGCACGTGGTTACAGACCAAAACATACATTTATGGGCCACATCACAATTTATTCTTAAAGGGGCAATCAGCAGTTCCTACACACATTTTTGGAATTATAAAGTAATGATAGGTACCCATTGATTCCTGAAGAATAAAACTTATAAATGCCTGAGCTTAGTTCAACTATCTTACCGTATCAGAACCCAACATTTGAGCTGGTTCTACACCATGCTTGTCAACAAAGTAAATACAAACAAACACTATAAAGCCTCAAAACATGGTTAAAGTATAATTTTTATATCATGTATGGTCAGTCCTTACATCCATAGCTCTGTTTATGATATTATAATTTGTTTATGTTATGAACGTTATAATGGAGGGGTGTTTTTTGTTATAGTTTCTACTGCTGTTTGTCCCTTTAATGATTGACAGTCAGTAAAAATAAATACATAGAATATCATAATTAACTCAATAAAGTGCAGTAGTCAGGCAGCAAGTGTAATCACTGGCCTGGAATGGCACTATGCCACTATTTACAGACACGTTTTAGAGATGCTTGTATACAAGAGCTACATGTTTATGTCTGATATTGTCAAGGTCAAAGGTGAAAATCTGTATAATATTGAATGAGATGCAACATTTGCATGTATAAAACAAATGACATTCTAAAGCCAAAAGGAGATAATACATTTATCATGACATAAAATGACTGAAATAGACAGAGGTGTGAGCGCCCCTTCACTGGGTCTGTTTATGCCTCATTTGGTTTCAGAACCGACCAAGCCCAAGCAATATATTTAAAAAAAATCTCCTTTCATCCCTTGTCCGCAAACTCTAATAGGTTCAATTATTGTATTCTTGGTCAGACCACAACCCGTAGAGGATGGATGGTCATACAGACACTGCGTCATTTTCAAATACATGATGTCCAATTAACCAAGCCTTAATAAAAAACACCAATTAGACGTGTTTTATTGGAATATCTTAGACTATATTTTTGCCATCCATCTGTGTTGTAATTTCCAATGTTTGAGAAAAAAAAGAATAACAACATATAGCAAATTTTGATACTGAGTTTAATTTACTTCTACAATTGTATTACTCCAACTGCAATGAATAACTATTGTAGGTCGAATAATATAATAATTCAGTGTTTTCATTCATGCCCATGTATGATGGAGACACACTGTATAGGTACATGCATTTAGTTAAGTCCCATGAGAAACATTGATTACACCTTGCAGTCTTTACCCCTGTCTTGTTGTTAGAGAAACCCATTCCACTCTTACAACAGCACAGCGTTTCTTTACCTTGTAGTGGCTCGTCCTTCACGCCTGATCAGCCCCAACAGCTGCAGTTCAGATTTTGTGTAAAGTTTTCCCACGGCTCTCTTTTCACTGTAATGTTGAGGTTAGGTCCAAAACGAGAGCGGGATTCATTGCCACGCATTTAATATCTGCAGTTTGACATGTAGAGACAAAGAGAGAGGGGCACATAGAGAGCGAGAGAGAGAGGAGCGCACACTATACGGTGGGATATTTTTGGATTCCGTCTCCCCTGACTCAGCAGCCAGTGCTTACATTTAGAGGTTTTTGCTAAGATCTCATGCAAGAGGGAAAGACAGATGTGACTGTGACTGTAATTTTCACTGATTCTCGGGTACAGGTATTTGCCTGAAGATCTTCGAATAGACTATTGCGCACTTTGCGTGAAAGAGTCAGCCATTGAAAATGGGTGCGGAATGTGCACACATTGTGTATTCTGAAATGGTCAAGAAATATCGGTAAGGACAGCACGTTTGTATAAATGTGTGACAGTGTAACATGTTTTAGTGGTTAAGACATTGATCGATGGGTGAGGCGTCGATACCTTTTACCGAGTCCATCTCCCCTACAGGGAAAGCGTTACTCTGCTACCTATAGCACATACAATATTTTCTAGCCTAATCTTTTTTGTTTAACCAGCATTGTACTGAGGAGTTTACTTACTGAAATCCAATTAATGAAGTGCTGTATACAATTTGGGAATGTGCATGACTGTTTGAAGCTTTTGACCTCATAATCAAAATAATATTGTGCCATATTGTGCCTCTATTATTGTATAGGCTTATATGACAGTTCAATTACATTGATGAAATTGGTACATTTTTACAGTTTTTACAATGGATTGAAACAACTCCCTAGTGTCTAAAACAATTACTTGCATCAGTTTTATTATCTCTCTCTCTCTCTGTGTGTGCGCTCCATAGATTCATGAGCTACACCCCATCCCCGCATGATCAGAAACCATTACGCATATCATTATTTATAAATCATTATAATCTCCTTATAGATTTGGTTAATGCACAATTGTACCTTTCTATTCATTGATATGTTATGAAACGGGTGACATAACACAATTTAATTTAACGGCATTTAATTGCAATTAAAAAAATTTAAAGATCGAAGAGTGGGTTGATGGTGGCGGCGAAAGAGGAGACTTTCTCCGTGCCTTGTAGGATTATGACTACTGTCTCCTTGTCCATGGCTGCTGCTACACATACGACTTCACTGTCGTCCTAGAGAGAGAACAGAGTATTTTAGTATGTACATCGCTCATGTCTGCAAGTAGTGCCAACTTTATTGAATGTGAATTATCTGGGGTGATTTACTTTAACTTGTATTCAGAATATTCACAAAGCAGCCTTGTGAATCCTTGATAACGTTTTATTGTGTACGCACATTCGGCAAATACATCTGGATTTTAGCTGAATAATAATAGAATATTGTCATACAGCTGAAGAACAGATTAGTCTGCTCTTTGAACACCGACTGACTCTCTACAACATTGGGACACAACATTATACCACTTATTTTTAACAAACTGTCACGTTCCTGACCTGTTTTCTGTTGTTTTTGTATGTGTTTAGTTGGTCAGGGCGTGAGTTGGGGTGGGCATTCTATGTTATCTGTTTCTATGTTGGGTTAAATGTGTTGCCTGATATGGTTCTCAATTAGAGGCAGGTGTTTGACGTTTCCTCTGATTGAGAACCATATTAAGGTAGGCTGTTCTCACTGTTTGTTTGTGGGTGATTGTTGCTGTGTCTGTGTTTGTTGCACCACACGGTACTGTCTCGTTTGTTCGTTCTTTCCTGTTCGTGCGTTCTTCGTTTTATGTAGTCTTCATGTTCAGGTTTGTTTAACGTCGTTTGTCGTTTTGTAATTATCAAGTGTATTTTCGTGTCAGTGTTCGTCTTGTCTATTAAATTCATCATGAAAAATTACCACGCTGTATATTGGTCCTCAGATCCTTCTCGCCTCTCCTCGTCTGAGTATGAGGAAGAGCTAGACTGCCGTTACAGAATCACCCACCAACAAAGGATCAAGCAGCGGGGTAACGGGCAGCAGCGACAGCAGCGGCCAATACACAGGACTCCTGGACATGGGAGGAAATTTTGGAGGGAAAAGGGAGTGTGGTGAAGTCAGGTAGGAGACCTGCGCCAACTCCCCGAGCTTACCGTGGAGAGCGAGAGTACGGGCAGACACCGTGTTATGCAGTAGAGCGCACGGTGTCTCCTGTATGTGTGCATAGCCCGGTGCAGGTTATTCCACCTCCCCGCACTGGCAGGGCTAGATTGAGCATTGAGCCAAGTGCCATGAAGCCGGCTCAACATATCTGGCCTCCAGTACGTCTCCTTGGGCCGGTGTACATGGCACCAGCCTTACGCATGGTGTCCCCGGTTCGCCTACACAGCCCAGTGCGGGTTATTCCACCTCCCCGCACTGGTCGGGCTACGGGGAGCATACAACCAGGTAAGGTTGGGCAGGCTCGGTGCTCAAGGGAGCCAGTACGCCTGCATGGTCCGGTATATCCGGCGCCACCTCCCCGCCCCGCCCCAGCCCAGACTACCAGTGCCTACACCACGCACCAGGCTTCCCGTGCGTCTCCAGAGCCCTGTTCCTCCTCCACGCACTAACCCTGTGGTGCGTGTCTCCAGCCCAGTACCTCCAGTTCCGTCACCAAGCCTCCTGTGCGTCTGCAGAGCCCTGTACGCACTGTTCCTTCTCCCCGTACTCGCCCTGAGGTGCGTGCCCTCAGTCCGGTACCACCAGTTCCGGCACCACGCACCAGGCCTATAGTGCGCTTTGAGAAACCAGTGTGCCCTGTTCCTGCTCCCCGCACTAGCCTTGAGGTGCGTGTCTCCAGTCCGGTACCACCAGTTCCGGCACCACGCACCAGGCCTACTGTGCGCCTCAGCAGGTCAGAGTCGGCCGTCTGCCCAACGCCGCCTGCACTGCTCGTCTGCTCAACGCCGCCTGCACTGCTCGTCTGCCCAGCGCCGTCTGAGCTGCCTGCACTGCTCGTCTGCCCAGCGCCGTCTGAGCTGCCTGCACTGCTCGTCTGCCCAGCGCCGTCTGAGCTGCCTGCACTGCTCGTCTGCCCAGCGCCGTCTGAGCTGCCTGCACTGCTCGTCTGCCCAGCGCCATCTGAGCCATCCGTCTGCCCAGCGCCGTCTGAGCCATCTGTTTGCCCAGCGCCGTCTGAGCCATCTGTCTGCCCAGCGCCGTCTGAGCCATCCGTCTGCCCAGCGCCGTCTGAGCCATCCGTCTGCCCAGCGCCATCTGAGACATCCGTCTGCCCAGCGCCAGCTGAGCCATCCGTCTGCCCAGCGCCATCTGAGCGATCCGTCTGCCCAGCGCCGTCTGAGCCATCCGTCTACCCAGCGCCATCTGAGCCATCCGTCTGCCACGAGCCTTCAGAGCCGCCCGTCTGTACCGAGCCATTAGAGCCGTCCGTCAGTCAGGAGCTGCCAGAGCCGTCAGCCAGTCAGGAGCTGCCAGAGCCGCCAGCCAGTCAGGAGCTGCCAGAGCCGCCAGCCAGTCAGGAGCTGCCAGAGCCGCCAGCCAGTCAGGAGCTGCCAGAGCCGCCAGCCAGTCAGGAGCTGCCAGAGCCGCCAGCCAGTCAGGAGCTGCCAGAGCCGCCAGCCAGTCATGAGCCGCCAGCCAGTCATGAGCTTCCCTTCAGTCATGAGCTGCCCTTCAGTCATGAGCTGCCATCTAGTCCTGAGCTGCCCCTCTGTCCTGAGCTGCCCCTCTGTCCTGAGCTGCCCCTCTGTCCTGAGCTGCCCCTCTGTCCTGAGCTGCCCCTCTGTCCTGAGCTGCCCCCCTGTCCTGAGCTGCCCCCCTGTCCTGAGCTGCCCCTCTGTCCTGAGCTACCTCTCTGTCCTGAGCTACCTCGCTGTCCTGGGCTACCTCTCTGTCCTGAGTTGTCTCCGCTATTTAGGAGGGGCCTTGGTGAAGGTTCCTGGACCAGGGTCGGGGGCGAGGGTCGCCACTCAAGGGACGCTAAGGAGGGGGACAAAGACTATGGTGGTGTCCTGAGCCGGAGCCTCCACCGCGGACAGGTGCCCACCCAGACCCTCCCCGTGAGTTTTAGGGGTGCGCCCGGAGTTCGCACCTTGAGGGGGGGGGGGGGGGGGGGTTCTGCCACGTTCCTGACCTGTTTTCTGTTGTTTTTGTATGTGTTTAGTTGGTCAGGGCGTGAGTTGGGGTGGGCATTCTATGTTATCTGTTTCTATGTTGGGTTAAATGTGTTGCCTGATATGGTTCTCAATTAGAGGCAGGTGTTTGACGTTTCCTCTGATTGAGAACCATATTAAGGTAGGCTGTTCTCACTGTTTGTTTGTGGGTGATTGTTGCTGTGTCTGTGTTTGTTGCACCACACGGTACTGTCTCGTCTCGTTCGTTTGTTCTTTCCTGTTCGTGTGTTCTTCGTTTTATGTAGTTCTCATGTTCAGGTCTGTTTAACGTTGTTTGTCGTTTTGTAATTATCAAGTGTATTTTCGTGTCAGTGTTCGTCTTGTCTATTAAATTCATCATGGAAAATTACCACGCTGCACATTGGTCCTCAGATCCTTCTCGCCTCTCCTCGTCTGAGGAGGAAGAGCTAGACTGCCGTTAAACAAACAGAGCAAGTATTCTGCTGCAGCCAATGGCAGATGGTTGCTGTCCAGTTCTGAAACTGGAGTCTAAAATACCATATATGCCCCACATTAGATGGAAATGTTAGTTAAATAAATACTCTTCTCAGAGTATTGATGAATGTACAAGTTTTTATTCAATCATTGGAGGAGATTACGTCTTTTGATATCAGTGCGATCTACAACTAGCACTATTCAATCTGAAATTGTGGACAAAAATATATGTTACTGTGCTAGATACATTCAATGTCCATTGATTTAATCTAAAATTATGATTAGTAATCGGATCCCACCAGAGTCAAGTCGGTAGCTGTTTCCATCCTTCTGGTTCTGTAGTAGTAGTAGTAGTAGTTGTAGTAGTAAAAGTAATAGTAGTAGTAGTCTTGGTATTGTGGTTCTGTTGTCTCTGAACTAGCAGCCTTTACATCCATCAGTAGACCTTGGCCAGTCCTCCGTGCCATGTAAGGGCAGGGTGTGGGAGTGGCTCATGCATACACAATGCTGATTGGGTTACGGGGAAAAGGCTACTCTTTAATCCACTTTTGATTGGTTCACTCTCCCACGGCTGCAGTGTCGAGTGATGCCAACTTCCATGGAAAGCTTTCATTAATGTGAATGGAACTAGAGGAATGAGTGACAAAGTGCAAAAAGATTTTTGAAATACTTTGTGTTTTTTTTGGCTTCAGAAGGTTTAGATGGAAATGATCTTGAAAGTTATGATGCCAGGTGACGCAACTGCACACACAAAGCTACTGAGATGACAGCTGCTAATGTAGCACATGGCGATATGTAAATCTTACTCCTCGACCTGAAGTGTCCCCACTTGCGCCACCAAATAGCTAGCTTTTTGTGTGACGTGACTGGTAAGACGCTTTGGGAGGGCGGTCACATGTGCTAGCAAAGAAGAGATCCTGGGTTTGAGTCTCTGTGTGAGCCGAATTAGGAGGAAGTGGTACTCACTAAGAAGGACGCGTGACGTCCATTATACTAACACCAGTACCACAGCTGTCGTGTAACTGATACCCTTTGTCAGCTAAGGGGTGCACAGAGGTGTAGCAACAGCCAAAATAAAACTGTACACAGTACAGTAAGTTCCCAGTAATTTTACGTAAAACAGAAATGTAGGTAAAATAGTGAAAGCTTTTTGAAAGAAGTGTCAGAGCCTTTGTATCATTGCTGTGAGTAAAATATCTAAGTAAAATTCTGAGTAAAATTTTGTATTTGTATCTGTTGACAAGTGAGTGGAGGAATTGTAATGGCTTACGCTGAGTCACAGCTCCTGGTCTGGGACTCTGATGTGATGCCTGAAATAAATAACATGCACTTATTACTACTAATTACCGTACCTGAGCACAGCTTATAGTGTCCATTCAATTTCCAGTTGATATTGGACAGCAGTGAAGGTGTTAACAGCCATCTCTGTTAGTGAAAGCTAAATCAGTGTGCTGCTAACAGCTTAGCTTCCTCCACTGTCCCTGTGTCCCCTTACTGGGCTCAAACCAGTGACGCTCTAATCGCAAACACACGTGACCGCCCTCCTTGACAACTTACCAACCAGTTGCGCTATAGAAAATGATCCGATACGATAGCTCCATTGGCAACATTTAAGCTAGTTGTTTGGAGTAAGCTTATGGCACTTTCTTACCTCCATTACATTAGCATAGCAGCCCTCCTTTCAGCACAAGGCCGATGTGAATGTGCCTTTATGGAGGGGACTGATAGCTCCAGTGAGGAAGTCATACATTTTGAGTGGTAGTTAGAGGCAATGGAACGCTAACAGCTACTGGGCAGGACACTGAATCACACAGAGAAGCAGAGATGACAGAATATCTGAGCTCAATTTTGGTGGAAGAGAAACCTGTTGTAGGGCAGCACGGTTGGCATAACTATAGTACTACATCAAAGACACTACTGTACATGAAGTTAAATCATTTCACTGTGTTCTAGTGGAGGAATTCAGAGGCTAATTTAACTTGTATGAGTTGAGGTGTATTGTCTGAGAAGTGCTTTCTCAGTCTACACAGTGGTACTTATGCTCATGTTTAAATATGTTGTAAAAACAAGTAATTGTAGACCAAGGTGTTTTTGAAAAAGCACAGCTTTAATGTACCACAGTCACGAGTTGAATTTGACAGATATCAGACTGAGAGCAGTGGAGATGTTGAGAGCCTGCTCATAATCTTTTAGTGTCTCACCTCACTGAGTGCAAATGACAGGATATGAATGCCTGCTGAGACCACAGCCACTACAAACATGCACCCCAGTTGTGGGATTGCAACAGTGGCTAAATGCCCATGGGTTCTGGCAGAGGTTCACCCACATGTACAGGCGGCACACAAGGGTTTATCAAGAGTTGAGGCACTGCACACAATATAGTGTGAGGAACACCCAGGTTGCCTGTCTGTCTTTGGTCACACTCACTCTTTTGTGCCTGAATCTACCAGAGGGGGCAGTAAATGTACATATTTCTATGGGGGGGAAAACTCAGTCAGATTTCAGCACCAATGATATGGACTGAGTAACAGTGTCACTCCAGAGCACATTTTAACCCTTTACATTCAGGCAAATATTAGTTAGTGGGTTTGGATAGGATGTTATTGAAATTAATATGGGGGAAAGAAGGCAATTGAAAATAAGCAAATGGGGAGATAGTAGCTTAAAGTAGTCTGATTAAAAACCCAGTTTTCATGAGAATATGACATTTTATGACATGTTCTGCCTTCCGGTGCTCAATTAACCCTTACCACACCAGTGAGACAACATGTCACTTTCTGAGATCTGAAATATACCTATGGATACAACTTCTAATTTGGATAATTATTTATATGTTTGTGTCTTTCCCTTTACAGATAACACTGCATCCGAGAGAGAACTCGTTACCCATCACCCACCAGTCAACCCAATACGGCTTTGAAATGTAGGTAATGAAAGTTAACTGTTTTATTTAACCTGGGGGGGAAATGTACTTCTAAAACTACAAAAACCGCAAAGAGTGAAGTAAATTAAGAAACATAAAGCACATTTACAGACATTTTCACATTAGTACTCTGTCTATCATCATCGCAGAAATGCTAGCAGGCGGCACTGTAATTTAACACTTTGTACAAATGAAGCCTGTGTTTAATTGTTCCTCCCAATTGAATGCTTTATAACTGGTGGTTTCAATTCTACCCATCCCATAGTGAACTGTTTGTACACAGTAGAAAAGTTTATGCATGGAAAAGTGGATGTATATGGGCTGTTAACCCAATATGCTATTTCAGGGAAGCTGCTGACCAGGCCCCACGGCCGTTAAACTAACATCTCCCTTTTAGGTTAACCGATCACCACTGTGCTACTGTATAGCTGAGCCTTCAGAGACTCAGGACACTGCAGCACTCCCTGTTTGAAGCAGTTAGTCTAGGCCCATGTCCTGAAACCTCAAATACCACCATAATTTCCCAAATAATTAACTTAAATCTAAGTTAAAGCTGGTAATTTGTATTCATACAACATACTTTGCCTGATCATGAGTACAAACAAAGCAACTGCGATGGTGCTTCAATCAGGAAGTGGGCAGTTACTCTCACCCCTCTCCCTAAGTGGAGCTGTCACGTTCCTGACCTTATTTCCTTTGTTTTAGTCATTGTTTAGTTGGTCAGGACGTGAGCTGGGTGGGTATTTTCAATGTTATGTGTTTTCATTGGTTTAGGGTTGTCTAACTAGCCTGATATGGTTCTCAATCAGAGGCAGGTGTTTTACGTTGTCTCTGATTGGGAACCATATTAAGGTAGGCTGTTCTCACTGTTTGTTTGTGGGTGATTGTTCCTGTTCGTTGCGTTCTTTGTTTTCTAGATTCACATGTTCAGGTCTGTAGCGTCGTTGGTTTAGTTCTGTTTATTGTTTTTGTTCGTGTTGAATAAGTGTTCGAATAAATTTGGATGCATACCACGCTGCAATTTGGTCCTCCTCTCCTTCAACCAACGACGAGAGTCGTTACAGGAGCGGCCATCTTTACAGTCTCTAGATATGCACATAGCAAAGCAAGCTAAATAAATTCTACATGTTATCTCACACTAAAATCTTTACAAAGTTTACCATTTGCATGTTTTATCTTTATTTGAATAATTTTGTGTATCTTACTGTTCAATCATCACAGCTTCCCATCTTTCTTTACAGAGCACAGCCTGTGAAACAGTTTGGACAACAGCCCTGAGACTAATGTAGAGCTGACAATAGCTGACTAATTAACACAATAGACAACAATACAGTTTCTTCCGGAGTTTTACTGACTTTGTGCGTACTAAATCCAACCCACATCTCCTCTGCAGTAGCACAGAGCCAGCAAGCTCCATTCCCTTCCCAGCTATGGCTCCCCCTAGCCGTGCTGCCATATTTCCTTGTTTATGCACAGCATAATGGCCTGTCCCTCCCTTCTCTATAACATTATACAGACACCACCTAGCACCTGAAAATCTCAATTTTTCTGGATACATTTTGAAATTAGAGTCTCTATATACCCCATATCCATCCAATGGCACCCTAACCATAGTGGAACATAACTTTTCTTACCTTTACAAAGTGCCTCTCTCTATACTTCTCTCTCTCCAAAGTCCCAACCTCGATAGCCTCCTTCTTCTTCCCAGAAATCCCTGCAAAAGGGGCACTTCCATGTAAGTTTTATTTGTAGGGGTGCTCATATTGGACTCAACCATTACTGTAAAATATAGAAGGCCCCAGATGCTCAGTAAGGGCTATTTGGGAACATAGTCCCACAAGTGCCAACATGTCCCTTTCAAATGGGATGACACTGGCACTATACGCCTCCCCAAACTCCCTCTGTCCTCCCCACAATGACTTTCACATCATATGGCCCATCCACCAGTCTTACAGCCTATACTGAGAAGACATTTTCACTTGCTGCACAAATTAGCTCTCAGAGAGTTTTCACTGGGGTTTTGTAGATTCACCAAGCCTTGAAGCCTCTTAGAGCGGCTCAAAATCATTGCTAGGGGATATTTTGGACACACAGAGACCCCTTTTTATTGAAACTGACCATTTGAATGCAGAGGAAAATATGCCGGTGGGAATATGATGCAATCAAGCAAAAAGAGAGCACCGTCTCCAATTGTCCCTCTTCAAAAGTGCAGAGATGTATCCAGTGGGACAAGGAGCTTTTCACTCACACAATGAGAAGGTAATTAAGCTTCTGAAGTTTAACATGTAATTTTTAAGAATGTTTTTCTTCATATATTACTGAACAAATCATCAATTTAAGGGGTGGTGGATGACTAATGCCAATTTTGGGGTCCGTGCTTTGAAAGGCAAACAGGTAAGCTCACTAACTGTAGTGCACTGTAGTGCACAAGGTAAGGACTTCATTCTTGTTCAAAACTATATGTATATACATAAATTAACTATTTCTTTAAATAATTTTAAGGTGTCATATAATATCAATGGTGTATCATCTCAAACTTAAATTATACATATTTACCATATAGTCTACAATATACAACTACCACTTTTTTATAATATTTTATTCAGCACTAGCCTTCAGTTGACAGTATGGTCCTGAAACTAGATAACATGCTAATGTTTTTAAAATAAACGTACATAAATATTGAGTCTTTAATATCAGAAAATGAACAAAACATAGCCTAGCAGTTTAAGACTTGACTGAACCAAATTTGATACAGCCTACCTGAATAAGCAGCTATATTTCATGATCTGACAGTAGGCATCAAGACATGAAATGAGTATGCTTTAGAAATGTCCAGTGTTTTAAAAACAAACACCAAAACTTTGTAGTCTTATTTCACAGTATTTCCAAAGTAGAAGTGGTGGTAAAACAAATGGCAGTATTTTCCTGCGAGTCCAGACTTGAGCTGATTCTTGTCCTAAAACAAAAAGATCCCCAAACCAGTCGTCAACTGCCCAAAGCAACATCAGATCAATCCACACCTTCATGGTCAAAATAGGGTGTAAAACGTGGTCTTCATTTCTAAAACCGTAAATAACAAACTCCGAAACACCTGCCCAGAACGAATCTCAACACTACAGCACAGATATGCTATTTAAATTAAATTATGTATTCGTAAACAATGAAAAATGATATTCAATCGAATAAAAATGAGACACTAGGTACATTCAGAATATGGAGACAGGCTTCAGCACAGGACTGGAGATGTCAGCTGCTGGCACACGCCTGACCCTTTTGTTCATGAGAACAGCCGCAACTGTCAGACTAGAATAGAGCACATTTATGAGCGGAATAAGGACCAAAAACAGAAATTAAGTGGTAATGTATCTGAACAGTAGCCAACAGCCATCGTGAACAGCCATCATGGTAATAAGCATCACATTTGAGTTGTCTGTTGGTGGTTTGAATGCGTAAATATGTAGGCCTACACACACCTGGATGTTGCCAAAGACAGACGTCCTTGTTGATGGGGGTTTGTTTGGAGACAGGCAGACCATTGCATGGGTTACAAGGGAAACGCTAACCTAAATAGCGGCGCATACTATTCGATACATAAGGTTTCTTATAAGAGCATATGATTTGAGCAGTTTACATTTTAAACCTTCTAGCTACCCAAGGTTGAATTATACATAAGGGCTTAATGCTAGGCTAAATGTTGCCTTTCACTGCAAGTCCTAACACATATCAATAAAATCAATCAATATCTACAGTGTAACAGTATCGCATTCCCATCATGATATGAGGCTAAGCTATGGTCTGCGTGTGTAAAACACGCGCCAACGTCACTACGCTTCTACATTGGAACAGAGCATATGTATGAAATACAGTAATAATGAATGAATGCCTTCACTTTTGTTTCATTGGTGTTCTTTATAATGTTGTAACTTTTGAATATCTGTACTATTTATTAGTGGCGTCATGCACTCCAAACATCTGAGGGGCACAAAGTATGTGAGGATGGCTTGGGGGTGGTCAGGAGAGGGGCTTGCCCCCTGTTCATAAGTTGGAGAAAATTGCATTTTTCAAACACATTAATTAAACAGCTTTTCTTGCAATCTAGAGCCATGATCATTATGCTTAATTCTGTCAAACATTTTTGTTTTTCTGCATATCTAAGCATACAGTTTAAGTCGGAAGTTTACATACACCTTAGCCAAATACATTTAAACTCAGTTTTTCACAATTGTTGACATTTAATCCTAGTAAAAATTCCCTGTCTTAGGTCAGTTACGATCACCACTTTATTTTAAGAATGTGAAATGTCAGAATAATAGTAGAGAGAATGATTTATATCAGCTTTAATTTCCTTCATTACATTCCCAGTGGGTCAGAAGTTTACATACACTCAATTGGTATTTGGTAGCATTGCCTTCAAATAGTTTAACTTGGGTCAAACGTTTTTTGTAGCCTTCCCACAAGCTTCCCACAATAAGTTGGGTGAATTTTAGCCCATCTCTTCAGACAGAGCTAGTGTAACTGAGTCAGGTTTGTAGGCCTCCTTGTTCGCACATGCTTTTTCAGTTCTTCCCACAAATGTTCTATAGGATTGAGGTCAGGGCTTTGTGATGGCCACTCCTATACCTTGACTTTGTTGTGCTTAAGCCATTTTGCCACAACTTTGGAAGTATGCTTGGTGTCATTGTCCATTTGGAAGACCCATTTGCGAACAAGCTTCAACTTCGTGACTGATGTCTTGAGATGTTGCTTCAATATATCCACATAATTTTCCTCCCCCTGATGCCATCTATTTTGTGAAGTGCACCAGTCCCTCCTGCATCAAAGCACCCCCACAACATGATGCTACCACCCCTGTGCTTCACGTTCTTTGGCTTGCAAGCCTCCCCCTTTTTCCTCCAAACATAAAGATGGTCATTATGGCCAAACAGTTCTATTTTTGTTTCATCAGACCAGAGGACATTTCTCCAAAAAGTATGATCTTTGTCCCCATGTGTAGTTGCAAACCGAAGTCTGGCTTTTTTATGGCGGGTGTAATGCCCGATGTGTAGTGGATGAACAGGAGTCAACGCAGGAGACAGAGAGTTCAGAGTAGCGTTCAAAATTTAATTACTCACACGGTTGCAAACACGACGCTACTCAAAAAACAAATGCTTCACCCCACATAGAGTGAGAACCACGGAAAATACCAACCAACACGATACCCAGACACAACAAGAATGTACAGAGTGTACACACAACAATCCCGCACACCCAGCAGGCCGGGCTGCTGGGTAATAAAGCCCCACAAATCACCCTAACCACAAACAGGTGCACCTACTCAACAAAAAGGGAGGGGGAGGAAAAGTCAGTAGCAGCTAGTAGGCTGGTGACGACGACCGCCGAGCACCACCCGAACAGGAAGGGGAGCCACCTTCGGTGGGAGTCGTTACAGTACCCCCCACCCTGACGCGCGGCTCCCGCAGCGCGCCGACACCGGCCTCGAGGACGACCCGGAGGGCGAGGCGCAGGGCGATCCGGATGGAGGTGATGGAAATCCCTCAACATCGATGGATCCAGAATGTCCCCCACCGGTACCCAGCACCTCTCCTCCAGACCGTACCCCTTCCAGTCCACAAGGTACTGCAGGCCCCTCACCCGGCGTCTTGAGTCCAGAATGGCTCGTATCCTGTACGCCGGGGACCCCTCAATGTCGAGAGGGGGAGGAGGGTCCTCCGGTACCTCACCGTTCTGCAGGGGACCAGCTACCACCGGCGTGAGGAGAGACACATGAAACGAGGGGTTAATACGATAATAGGAAGGGAGTTGTAATCGATAACACACCTCGTTTATTCTCCTCAGGACTTTGAAGGGCCCTACACACTGCGGACCCAGCTTCCGGCAGGGCAAGCGGAGGGGCAGGTTTCGGGTCGAGAGCCAGACCCTGTCCCCCGGTACAAACACAGGGGCCTCACTGCGGTGGCGGTCAGCACTCCTCTTCTGCCGTCCACTAGCTTGTTGGAGGGATTCCTGGACGGCCCTCCATGTCTCCTTGGAGCGCTGCACCCATTCCTCCACTGCAGGAGCCTCGGTCTGGCTCGGATGCCATGGTGCCAGGACCGGCTGGTACCCCAATACACACTAAAAGGGGGACGTGTTAGTAGAGGAGTGGCGTAGAGAGTTCTGGGCCATTTCGGCCCAAGGGATGTATCTCGCCCACTCCCCTGGCCGGTCCTGGCAATACGACCGCAGAAACCTACCCACCTCCTGGTTCACTCTCTCCACCTGCCCATTACTCTCAGGGTGATAACCGGAGGTAAGGCTAACCGAGACCCCCAAACGCTCCATAAACGCCCTCCATACTCTGGACGTGAACTGGGGGCCCCGATCAGAAACGATGTCCTCCGGCACCCCGTAGTGCCGGAAGACGTGGGTGAATAATGCCTCCGCAGTCTGTAGGGCTGTAGGGATACCGGGCAACGGGAGGAGACGACAGGTCTTAGAAAACCGATCCACAATCACCAGCACCGTAGTATTCCCTTGAGACGGGGGAAGGTCGGTCAGGAAATCTACGGATAGATGTGACCAAGGCCGTTGTGGAACGGGGAGGGGTTGTAACTTCCCTCTAGGAAGGTGCCTAGGAGCCTTACTCTGAGCGCATACCGAACAGGAAGAGACATAAAACCCAACGTCCTTAGCCAAAGTAGGCCACCAATACCTCCCCCGAAGGCTCCCCACTGTCCTCCTGACCCCAGGGTGACCCGAGTAGGGTAGGACGTGAGCCCACCGAATCAATTTGTCCCGAACACCAAGCGGCACATACTTCCGCCCCGCCGGACACTGAGGAGGAGCGGGTTCCGCCCTTAATGCCCGCTCGATATCCGAGTCCACCTCCCACACCACTGATGCTATAAGCCTTGAGGCGGGAAGGATGTGGGTAGGTTCGGTGGGCCGATCCTCCGTGTTGAAACAACGGGACAGTGCATCCGCCTTTATGTTTTGGGAGCCCGGTCTGTACGATAGAGTAAACTGGAATTGGGTGAAGTACATGGCCCACCTTGCCTGACGTGGGTTCAGTCTCCTAGCTGCCCGAATATACTTCAGATTCTGGTGGTCGGTCCAGATGAGAAAAGGGTGCTTAGCCCCCTCAAGCCAGTGTCTCCACACTTTCAGAGCACTGACCCCCGCTAACAACTCCCGGTCCCCCACATCATAGTTACGCTCCGCTGGGCTGAGCTTCTTAGAGAAAAAAGCGCAGGGGTGTAGTTTTTGTGGCGTACCCGAGCGCTGTGATAGCACGGCACCTACCCCAGCCTCGGACGCGTCCACCTCCACTATGAATGCTAGAGAGGGATCCGGATGCGCCAACACGGGCGCCTCCGTGAACAGCGCCTTCAACCGGTTGAAAGCTCTGTCCGCTTCTGCTGACCACTGCAAACGCACCGGACCCCCCTTCAGCAGTGAGGTAATGGGAGCTGCTACCTGGCCAAAACCCCGGATAAACCTCCGGTAGTAGTTGGCAAAACCCAAAAACCGCTGCACTTCTTTTACTGTGGTCGGAGTCGGCCAATTACGCACGGCCTTAATGCGTTCACCCTCCATCACCACCCCCGAGGTGGAAATGCGATAACCCAGAAAGGAGACGGCTCGTTTGGAGAACACACACTTCTCAGCCTTGACATATAGGTCATGCTCCAGCAGTCTACCAAGCACTTTGCGTACTAGAGACACATGCGCGGCGTGAGTGGCTGAGTAGATCAGAATGTCATCGATATAAACAACCACTCCCTGCCCGTGCAGGTCCCTGAGAATATCGTCTACAAAGGATTGGAAAACGGCGGGAGCATTCTTTAACCCATATGGCATGACGCAGTACTCATAATGGCCCGATGTGGTACTAAATGCGGTTTTCCACTCGTCTCCCTTCCGAATACGTACCAGACTGTACGCGCTCCTGAGATCCAGTTTTGTGAAGAACTGCGCTCCGAGAAATGATTCCATTGCCGTAGCAATGAGAGGTAGTGGGTAACTAAAACCCACTGTGACGGAATTTAGACCTCTATAATCAATACACGGACGCAAACCTCCCTCCTTTTTCTTCAGAAAAAAGAAACTCGAGGAGACGGGTGAGATGGAGGACCGAATGTACCCCTGTCCCAGAGACTCAGTGACATATGTCTCCATAGCCACCGTCTCCTCTTGGGACAAAGGGTACACGTGACTCTTAGGAAGCGCAGCGTTTTCCTGGAGATCTATCGCACAATCCCTACCCGGTCGATAAGGTGGTAATTTAGTCGCTTTCTTTTTACTAAAAGCGATCGGCATACTCGGGGGGGAATGCGAACTGTGGACACCTGGTCTGGACTCTCCACCGACGTGGCACCGATGGAAACTCCCAAACACCTTCCAGAACACTCCTCTGACCACCCCTGGAGAACCCCCTGTTTCCACGAAATAGTAGGATTGTGACTAGCCAGCCAGGGAATCCCCAGTACCACTGGAAACGCAGGCGAATCTATAATGTAAAAACTTATACGTTCCTTATGATCCCCCTGCGTCACCATGTCCAGTGGAACCATGGCCTCCCGGACCAAACCTGACCCTAATGGCTGGCTATCTAGGGAGTGCACGGGAAAAGGAGAATCTATCGGCACAAGCGGAACACCCAGCTTGATGGCGAGTCCGCGATCCATAAAGTTCCCAGCTGCACCTGAATCGACTAGTGCCTTATGCTGGGAAGAGGGAAAAAACTTAAGGAAAAAAATTAAGACAAACATATGACTAACAGGGTATTCTGGGTGAGTCTGGTGCTTACTCACCTGAGGTGACCGAGAAATGTTCCGCCTGCCATCTCGACCCCCAGATGGACCCCCCCAGCACCGATCGGCAGTGTGTCCTCTCCGACCACAGCTGGTGCAGGGGGAGCCTCCTCCTCCGGTACCCCTCGGCACGGCCCCTCCCAACTCCATGGGAATGGGTGCAGGGGTGCTGGGTGGTGGAACGCACAGGACCCTCTCCGATCGGCCGCGGGAAGCCAGCAGATTGTCCAGCCGGATGGACATATCAATAAGCTCATCCAGGGAGAGAGCTTCGTCCCGGCATGCTAGCTCCCTGCGGACATCCTCCCGGAGACTACATCTGTAGTGATCTATAAGGGCCCTGTCGTTCCACCCAGACCCCGCGGCCAAGGTCCGAAAAGCAAGACGGAGCGCGCTGGAGCCGGAGGATGGTGAGAGAGGAGAGGAGGAATCCTGAGCTGGAGAGACTGCAGGTGGAGAGAGGAGACCACTCCTCTCCCATCGGGTCATTCTCTCCATCATTTGATCCATGGCGGAACCGATGCGATGGAGTACGGTAGTGTGATGTAGTACCCGTTCTTCCATAGATGGGAGTGGGTTTGCCGCTGCTCCTGCTGACTCCATACTTAATAATGGTGCGGGATTCTGTAATGCCCGATGTGTAGTGGATGAACAGGAGTCAAACGCAGGAGACAGAGTTCAGAGTAGCGTTCAAAATTTAATTACCCACACGGGTGCAAACACGACGCTACTCAAAAAACAAATGCTTCACCCCACATAGAGTGAGAACCACGGAAAATACCAACCAACACGATACCCAGACACAACAAGAATGTACAGAGTGTACATACAACAATCCCGCACACCCAGCAGGCCGGGCTGCTGGGTAATAAAGCCCCACAAATCACCCTAACCACAAACAGGTGCACCTACTCAACAAAAAGGGAGGAGGAGGAAAAGTCAGTAGCAGCTAGTAGGCCGGTGACGACGACCGCCGAGCACCACCCGAACAGGAAGGGGAGCCACCTTCGGTGGGAGTCGTTACAGCGGGTTTGTAGCAGTGGCTTCTTCCTTACTGAGCGGCCTTTCAGGTTATGTCGATATAGGACTTGTTTTACTGTGGATATAGATACTTTTGTACCTGTTTCCTCCAGCATCTTCACAAGGTCCTTTGCTGTTGTTCTGGGATTGATTTGCACTTTTCGCACCAAAGTACGTTCATCTCTAGGAGACAGAACGCGTCTCCTTCCTGAGCGGTATGATGGCTGTGTGATCCCATGGTGTTTATATTTGCGTACTATTGTTTGTACAGATGAACGTGATACCTTCAGGCATTTGGAAATTGCTCCCAAAGTGTGAACCAGACTTGTTTTTTTTCTGAGGTCTTGGCTTTTGATTTTCCCATGATGTCAAGCAAGGAGGCATTGAGTTTGAAGGTAGGCACTGAAATGCATCCACAGGTACACCTCAAATTGACTCAAAATATGTCAATCAGCCTATCAGAAGCTTCTAAAGCCATGCCACCATTTTCTGGAATTTTCCAAGCTGTTTAAAGGCACAGTCAACTTAGTGTATGTAAACTTCTGACCCACTGGAATTGTGATACAGTGAATTATAAGTGAAATAATCTCTGTTAAAAATTGTTGGAAAAATTACTTGTGTCATGCACAAAGTAGATGTCCTAACCGACTTGCCAAAACTATAGTTTGTTAACAAGACATTTGTGAAGTGGTTGAAAAACGAGTTTAAATGACTCCAACCTAAGTGCATATAAACTTATGACTTCAACTACCTTTTGAGATGTTTGTATCCTCCTGACTAGTGGTTATTTTTTAAATAAACTAAATATGCTTCTCTGCATCTCTGCTAAAATATGGGTAAAATATTGAAAGCAATGTGAGTCTTATTCAGTACATTTAGTTATTGGTTGCTTTTCTAAAGTCTACCAATCTTGCTAGCAGGCATGCCAGTGAAGATGATAGTTAGACAAGCTAGCTACTCTAACTTGATTGATTGCCTCAACCTATCTGGGATAGCTAAAGCCAACTTCATAAAATTGCTAGGTGGCTAGTAGTATTACTTTTTAAATTAAATTCAGATGTTGTGTCACTGATCTACATACCCCATAACGTCAAAGTGGAATTGTGTTTTTAGAAATGTTAACAAATTCATAAAAAATTAATTGAGTAAATAAATATGCAATCCTTTTGTTATGGCAAGCCTAAATAAGTTCAGAAGTAAAAATGTGCTTAACAAGTCACATAATAAGTTGCATGGACTCACTCTGTATACAATAATACTGTTTAACATGACTACCCCATCTCTTTACCTCACACATACAATTATCTGTAAGGTCCCTAAGTCGAACAGTGTATTTCAGGCATAGATTCAACTACAAAGACCAGGAAGGTTTTCCTATGTTTTGCAAAGAAGGGTATAAAAAGCAGACATTGAGTATCCCTTTGAGCGTGGTGCAGTTATTAATTGTACACTGTATCAATACACCCAGTCACTACAAAGATACAGGTGCCCTTACTAAATCAGTTGCCGGAGAGGAAAGACACCCTTCTTGGATTTCACCATGCCAATGTAACAGAGTTTAATGGTTGTAACAGATTTTAATGGTTGTGATAGAATACTGAGGATGGATCAACAACATCGTTACTCCGCAATAGTAACATAAATGACAGAGTGAAAAGAAGGAAGCATGGACAGAATAAGACATATTCTAAAACATGCATCCTGTTTGCACTGAAGTAATACTGCAAATAAATTGGCAAATACATTAACTTTTTGTCCTGAATACAAAGCGTTATGTTTGGGAAAATCCAACCCATCACTGAGTACCACTCTTCATATTTTCAAGAATGGTAATAGCTGCATCATGTTATGGGTTGGCATGAGCTAAGAGCTAAGAGCTAAGAGCTAAGCACAGGCAGAATCCTTGAGGAAAACCTGGTTCAGTCTGCTTTCCAACAGACACTGGGAGACAAATTCAGATTTCTACAGAACAATAATCGAAAACAAAAGGCCAAATATGCACTGGAGTTGCTTACCAAGACGTTATTAAATGTTCCTGAGTGGCTTAGTTACAGTTTGGACTTAAATCGGCTTTAACATCTATGGCAAGACTTGAAAATGGCTGTCTAGCAATGACCAATAACCAACTTGACAGAGTGTGACACATTTTTTAAAGAATAATGGTCAAATATTGTATAATCCAGGTGTGCAAAGCTCTTAAAGGCTTACCCAGAAAAACACACAGGTGTAATCGCTGCCAAAGGTGATTGTAACATGTATTGACTCAGGAAGTTTAATACTTATCCAATCAAGATATATTAGTGTGTTATTTTCCATTAATACAAAATGTATATACTTTTTCTTCCACTGACATTACAGGGTATTTTGTGAATATCATTGACAATCAAATCAATTTGAATCCCACTTTGTAACAAAACAAAATGTTTAAAAAGTCAAGGAGTGTGAAGCCTTTCCTTTCTGAAGGCTCTGTAATACTGTATATAATGTAAACTCAGCAAAAAAAGAAACATCATCTCACTGTCAACTGTGTTTATTTTCATCAAACTTAACATGTGTAAATATTTGTATGAACATAACAAGATTCTACAACTGAGACATAAACTGAACAAGTTCCACAGACATGTGACTAACAGAAATGGAATAATGTGTCCCTGAACAAAGGGAGGGGGGGGTCAAAATCAAAAGTAACAGTCAGTATCTGGTGTGGCCACCAGCTGCATTAAGTACTGCAGTGCATCTCCTCCTCATGGACTGCACCAGATTTGCCAGTTCTTGCTGTGAGATGTTACCCCACTCTTCCACCAAGGCACCTGCAAGTTCCCGGACATTTCTGTGGGGGAATAGCCCTAGACCTCACCCTCCGATCCAACAGGTCCCAGACGTGCTCAATGGGATTGAGATCCGAGGTCTTCGCTGGCCATGGCAGAACACTGACATTCCTGTCTTGCAGAAAATAACGCACAGAACGAGCAGTATGGCTGGTGGCATTGTCATGCTGGAGGGTCATGTCAGGACGAGCCTGCAGGAAGGGTACGACATGAGGGAGGAGGATGTCTTCCCTGTAACACACAGTGTTGAAATTGCCTGCAATGACAACAAGCTAAGTCCGATGATGCTGTGACACACCGCCCCAGACCATGACTGACCCTCCACCTCCAAATCGATTCCGCTCCAGAGTACAGGCCTCGGTGTAACGCTCATTCCTTTGACGATAAACGCAAATCCGACCATCACCCCTGGTGATACAAAACCGTGACTCATCAGTGAAGAGCACTATTTGCCAGTTCTGTCTGGTCCAGCGACGGTGGGTTTGTGCCCATAGGCGATGTTGTTGCCGGTGATGTCTGGTGAGGACCTGCCTTACAACAGGCCTACAAGCCCTCAGTCCAGCCTCTCTCAGCCTATTGCGGACAGTCTGAGCAATGATGGAGGGATTGTGCGTTCCTGGTGTAACTCGGGCAGTTGTTGTTGCCATCATGTACCTGTCCCGCAGGTGTAATGTTCGGATGTACCGATCCTGTGCAGGTGTTGTTACACGTGGTCTTCCACTGCGAGGATGATCATCTGTCCGTCCTGTCTCCCTGTAGCGCTGTCTTAGGCATCTCACAGTACGGACATTGCAATTTATTGCCCTGGCCACATCTGTAGTCCTCATGCCTCCTTGCAGCATGCCTAAGGCACGTTCACGCAGATGAGCAGGGACCCTGGGCATCTTTCTTTTGGTGTTTTTCAGAATAAGTAGAAAGGCCTCTTTAGTGTTCTAAGTTTTCATAACTGTGACCTTAATTGCCGTCTGTAAGCTGTTAGTGTCTTAACGACCGTTCCACAGGTGCATGTTCATTAATTGTTTATGGTTCATTGAACAAGCATAGGAAACCGTTTTTAAAACCTTTACAATGAAGATCTGTGAAGTTATTTGGATTTTTACACATTATCTTTGAAAGACAGGGTCCTGAAAAAGGGACGTTTCTTTTTTTGCTGAGTTTATTTATTTAAACAGGACAAAACGTGCCACTGTGGGCATGACACCTCTGCTATTTATGTTTGTGTTATTGTTATAATAAACAAGGGGAAAATAAATACATCAGAGCAATATTTCAGGGTAAGGTTCTTCTGTCCATGATATGCCATGCATGTTGATGTTTCTATGTCATTTTGATGTTTTCTATAAGCACTAAGGCTAGGCAATGGGAGATGGAGCCTACATGCAATAGATTATTACACATTATCACACACTGTCTATACTTTATGCTGCTTTAGTGACGATATTCAATGCAAAATTGTACAGAGATACTTTTTTGGTCAATAAAATGTAATATTTCAAGACATTAAAGTGTAAAGTGTTATATTGTTACTATAACCTCTTCTCATATACATTGTTTATAATTCAGAGACCATACAGTAAGTGATATATAGTTCCCTTTTGAGTCTGTAGAATACTATCTAATACAACCTATCATAATCAACACCTCATATCCCACAACCTGCCTTATTTCTGCTTGTGGTCCAAAGGGGGTTCCCGTAATGCCTGTCAGACTACACTGGTGCAACCTCTGAGTTACTCTGCATGCACATTTCCCATCTAGTTACAATCACTCCATTCATAAGGAGGTTTGTCAAGATAGTTCATCTTCACAATGTTGTATCAAGCTGCATTTAGTCATGGTAAAGGATTCATAAATAAGTAATTTGTGCTTGTTCTTTTTGTGACGAGTAGAGAGTAGAGTAGTACTTTATTGATCCCCACTTGGGAAATTGTTTTAGCACTCAGCATCATCAATAAATGACAAGGACAAGAGAAGACATGTAACAAACACATGATTAAAAAAACAGACACATACAGTATGAAGGCACCTGCACCTTAGAGGCCTTAAAGTTCAATTCACTACAGTGCTGTGGAGTGGGTGCTGCATTACAGTGCTGTGGAGTGTGTGTGTGTGTGTGTGTGTGTGTGTGTGTGTGTGTGTGTGTGTGTGTGTGTGTGTGTGTGTGTGTGTGTGTGTGTGTGTGTGTGTGTGTGTGTGTGTGTTCTCGTTTTTGAGATCGTATTAGGACCTCAACTTATATAAACACCTTCCATATTAGGACCTTTGACCAAGTTAGGTCCAAAACCATGGTCTCAACTAGGGAAACCATTGGAATAGCCTGCAAATAGCATGCTAATATGCCTGGTTTGAAAATCACACAAAACTGTCAGGGTCCTAAGAAGGGGGTATTTTTGTAAGCCACCTGGTGGTAACATACCATACTGCAGCGTATCAAAACAAATCAAATCAAATGTTCTTGTCACACACACACACACACACAGTCTTGTATTTGTAACCATTTTAGGACACATTGTAGTAATATCTAACAAGTAATCTAGCAATTCAACACCAACCGTTCCAGAACAACTACCTAATACACACAAATCAAGTAAAGGGATGGAATAGAATATATACATATAAATATATGGATGAGTAATGACCGAGCGGCATAGGCAAGATGCCATATATGGTATAACATACCGTATATAAAGACACATGGTTAGCAGATGTTATTGTGGCGAATGCTGTAAATCAGTCAGTTCTTAACGTAAAGACTTGAAACTCAGGATTCTGTAAAAGCCTACCCCAATGAGGATATGTGTTTATTTTCAGCTTCCTGTGACAACCGGAAGTGCCTTGAATTGGGGTCATAGGGGCTGTTTCAAAGGGTTAAAAAGGTCACATCTTTCTAAAATGTCATGTGTGTGATTAGGCAACCCTCATGAACCGGTACATATTATAAAAACAGATTTTTATCCGTTTTTTTTGGCTCTTTTTGGAGGACTTACAAGTTCCACCTAGGTAGTGCTATGTATCCATGTATAGTCTGAATTTAATATATTTCCAGATTATGGTTGGGGGCCATATACAGAGCCACATATGTGAAGAGCAGCTGTCTCTGACGTTTTTGGGGAACGATATTGACATCCAGAAAGGTCTTAGCACAAGGCCCAAAACGAAGCCTGACCTAAATGTGAGGTGCTTTTGGGTGACAGCGGCAGAACCGTTGAGGCTAGAAGCACAATTCAATCACAGGAACCTTCCCAAGGTCCTCCCGATCTGTGCAAGCCTAACCTTGACAGTGTGGAATTAACCCTTAACAGTGAAAACAGGGTGTTTTCTTCTAACAGTTTACATTGACATCTCTCCCCATAGGAATACATTGCCTGCTGCCCTAAATTCAACCTGATGCCTATGTGGGTTATGATTGCCATCTCAAGCTGTCTTCAATGACAATCCATCAGGCCACTATGAGGATTACCTGTGTTGAGTTTAAGCTTCCTAGAGCAACCGGAAGTGGTTAAATTACCCTAAAAGTGGTTTTGATATACCCAACCTGCAGTTTGTATAAACACTGAGTTCAACCCTCTGTAAATCAGTCAGTTCTTAACGTAAAGACTTGAAACTCAGGATTCTGTAAAAGCCTACCCCAATGAGGATATGTGTTTATTTTCAGCTTCCTGTGACAACCGGAAGTGCCTTGAATTGGGGTCATAGGGGCTGTTTCAAAGGGTTAAAAAGGTCACATCTTTCTAAAATGTCATGTGTGTGATTAGGCAACCCTCATGAACCGGTACATATTATAAAAACAGATTTTTATCCGTTTTTTTTGGCTCTTTTTGGAGGACTTACAAGTTCCACCTAGGTAGTGCTATGTATCCATGTATAGTCTGAATTTAATATATTTCCAGATTATGGTTGGGGGCCATATACAGAGCCACATATGTGAAGAGCAGCTGTCTCTGACGTTTTTGGGGAACGATATTGACATCCAGAAAGGTCTTAGCACAAGGCCCAAAACGAAGCCTGACCTAAATGTGAGGTGCTTTTGGGTGACAGCGGCAGAACCGTTGAGGCTAGAAGCACAATTCAATCACAGGAACCTTCCCAAGGTCCTCCCGATCTGTGCAAGCCTAACCTTGACAGTGTGGAATTAACCCTTAACAGTGAAAACAGGGTGTTTTCTTCTAACAGTTTACATTGACATCTCTCCCCATAGGAATACATTGCCTGCTGCACTAAATTCAACCTGATGCCTATGTGGGTTATGATTGCCATCTCAAGCTGTCTTCAATGACAATCCATCAGGCCACTATGAGGATTACCTGTGTTGAGTTTAAGCTTCCTAGAGCAACCGGAAGTGGTTAAATTACCCTAAAAGTGGTTTTGATATACCCAACCTGCAGTTTGTATAAACACTGAGTTCAACCCTCTGTAAATCAGTCAGTTCTTAACGTGAAGACTTGAAACTCAGGATTCTGTAAAAGCCTACCCCAATGAGGATATGTGTTTATTTTCAGCTTCCTGTGACAACCGGAAGTGCCTTGAATTGGGGTCATAGGGGCTGTTTCAAAGGGTTAAAAAGGTCACATCTTTCTAAAATGTCATGTGTGTGATTAGGCAACCCTCATGAACCGGTACATATTATAAAAACAGATTTTTATCCGTTTTTTTTGGCTCTTTTTGGAGGACTTACAAGTTCCACCTAGGTAGTGCTATGTATCCATGTATAGTCTGAATTTAATATATTTCCAGATTATGGTTGGGGGCCATATACAGAGCCACATATGTGAAGAGCAGCTGTCTCTGACGTTTTTGGGGAACGATATTGACATCCAGAAAGGTCTTAGCACAAGGCCCAAAACGAAGCCTGACCTAAATGTGAGGTGCTTTTGGGTGACAGCGGCAGAACCGTTGAGGCTAGAAGCACAATTCAATCACAGGAACCTTCCCAAGGTCCTCCCGATCTGTGCAAGCCTAACCTTGACAGTGTGGAATTAACCCTTAACAGTGAAAACAGGGTGTTTTCTTCTAACAGTTTACATTGACATCTCTCCCCATAGGAATACATTGCCTGCTGCACTAAATTCAACCTGATGCCTATGTGGGTTATGATTGCCATCTCAAGCTGTCTTCAATGACAATCCATCAGGCCACTATGAGGATTACCTGTGTTGAGTTTAAGCTTCCTAGAGCAACCGGAAGTGGTTAAATTACCCTAAAAGTGGTTTTGATATACCCAACCTGCAGTTTGTATAAACACTGAGTTCAACCCTCTGTAAATCAGTCAGTTCTTAACGTGAAGACTTGAAACTCAGGATTCTGTAAAAGCCTACCCCAATGAGGATATGTGTTTATTTTCAGCTTCCTGTGACAACCGGAAGTGCCTTGAATTGGGGTCATAGGGGCTGTTTCAAAGGGTTAAAAAGGTCACATCTTTCTAAAATGTCATGTGTGTGATTAGGCAACCCTCATGAACCGGTACATATTATAAAAACAGATTTTTATCCGTTTTTTTTGGCTCTTTTTGGAGGACTTACAAGTTCCACCTAGGTAGTGCTATGTATCCATGTATAGTCTGAATTTAATATATTTCCAGATTATGGTTGGGGGCCATATACAGAGCCACATATGTGAAGAGCAGCTGTCTCTGACGTTTTTGGGGAACGATATTGACATCCAGAAAGGTCTTAGCACAAGGCCCAAAACGAAGCCTGACCTAAATGTGAGGTGCTTTTGGGTGACAGCGGCAGAACCGTTGAGGCTAGAAGCACAATTCAATCACAGGAACCTTCCCAAGGTCCTCCCGATCTGTGCAAGCCTAACCTTGACAGTGTGGAATTAACCCTTAACAGTGAAAACAGGGTGTTTTCTTCTAACAGTTTACATTGACATCTCTCCCCATAGGAATACATTGCCTGCTGCACTAAATTCAACCTGATGCCTATGTGGGTTATGATTGCCATCTCAAGCTGTCTTCAATGACAATCCATCAGGCCACTATGAGGATTACCTGTGTTGAGTTTAAGCTTCCTAGAGCAACCGGAAGTGGTTAAATTACCCTAAAAGTGGTTTTGATATACCCAACCTGCAGTTTGTATAAACACTGAGTTCAACCCTCTGTAAATCAGTCAGTTCTTAACGTGAAGACTTGAAACTCAGGATTCTGTAAAAGCCTACCCCAATGAGGATATGTGTTTATTTTCAGCTTCCTGTGACAACCGGAAGTGCCTTGAATTGGGGTCATAGGGGCTGTTTCAAAGGGTTAAAAAGGTCACATCTTTCTAAAATGTCATGTGTGTGATTAGGCAACCCTCATGAACCGGTACATATTATAAAAACAGATTTTTATCCGTTTTTTTTGGCTCTTTTTGGAGGACTTACAAGTTCCACCTAGGTAGTGCTATGTATCCATGTATAGTCTGAATTTAATATATTTCCAGATTATGGTTGGGGGCCATATACAGAGCCACATATGTGAAGAGCAGCTGTCTCTGACGTTTTTGGGGAACGATATTGACATCCAGAAAGGTCTTAGCACAAGGCCCAAAACGAAGCCTGACCTAAATGTGAGGTGCTTTTGGGTGACAGCGGCAGAACCGTTGAGGCTAGAAGCACAATTCAATCACAGGAACCTTCCCAAGGTCCTCCCGATCTGTGCAAGCCTAACCTTGACAGTGTGGAATTAACCCTTAACAGTGAAAACAGGGTGTTTTCTTCTAACAGTTTACATTGACATCTCTCCCCATAGGAATACATTGCCTGCTGCACTAAATTCAATCTGATGCCTATGTGGGTTATGATTGCCATCTCAAGCTGTCTTCAATGACAATCCATCAGGCCACTATGAGGATTACCTGTGTTGAGTTTAAGCTTCCTAGAGCAACCGGAAGTGGTTAAATTACCCTAAAAGTGGTTTTGATATACCCAACCTGCAGTTTGTATAAACACTGAGTTCAACCCTCTGTAAATCAGTCAGTTCTTAACGTGAAGACTTGAAACTCAGGATTCTGTAAAAGCCTACCCCAATGAGGATATGTGTTTATTTTCAGCTTCCTGTGACAACCGGAAGTGCCTTGAATTGGGGTCATAGGGGCTGTTTCAAAGGGTTAAAAAGGTCACATCTTTCTAAAATGTCATGTGTGTGATTAGGCAACCCTCATGAACCGGTACATATTATAAAAACAGATTTTTATCCGTTTTTTTTGGCTCTTTTTGGAGGACTTACAAGTTCCACCTAGGTAGTGCTATGTATCCATGTATAGTCTGAATTTAATATATTTCCAGATTATGGTTGGGGGCCATATACAGAGCCACATATGTGAAGAGCAGCTGTCTCTGACGTTTTTGGGGAACGATATTGACATCCAGAAAGGTCTTAGCACAAGGCCCAAAACGAAGCCTGACCTAAATGTGAGGTGCTTTTGGGTGACAGCGGCAGAACCGTTGAGGCTAGAAGCACAATTCAATCACAGGAACCTTCCCAAGGTCCTCCCGATCTGTGCAAGCCTAACCTTGACAGTGTGGAATTAACCCTTAACAGTGAAAACAGGGTGTTTTCTTCTAACAGTTTACATTGACATCTCTCCCCATAGGAATACATTGCCTGCTGCACTAAATTCAACCTGATGCCTATGTGGGTTATGATTGCCATCTCAAGCTGTCTTCAATGACAATCCATCAGGCCACTATGAGGATTACCTGTGTTGAGTTTAAGCTTCCTAGAGCAACCGGAAGTGGTTAAATTACCCTAAAAGTGGTTTTGATATACCCAACCTGCAGTTTGTATAAACACTGAGTTCAACCCTCTGTAAATCAGTCAGTTCTTAACGTGAAGACTTGAAACTCAGGATTCTGTAAAAGCCTACCCCAATGAGGATATGTGTTTATTTTCAGCTTCCTGTGACAACCGGAAGTGCCTTGAATTGGGGTCATAGGGGCTGTTTCAAAGGGTTAAAAAGGTCACATCTTTCTAAAATGTCATGTGTGTGATTAGGCAACCCTCATGAACCGGTACATATTATAAAAACAGATTTTTATCCGGTTTGTTTGGCCCTTTTTGGAACGTTTACAAATTCTATCTAATTAAGGGTATTCTTACATTTCTAGTCTTCAAAGCTATTGAGGGGATTTGTCTTGGGGGTCATAGCTTAAACATGTCTATGGCAATGAGGGGAGATGCGTATGTGAGTCTCGAGCTAATCAGACCATTGATATAAGAAGGCTTGCTCCTGGACACTTGTAGCTTAACTGGGTGGCACAACGTGGCACTCCCGACATCATACTTAAATACTGAGCCAATAGCAGCATCTATATATTAGAAATGGCCTTAGGCCCTATAAAGTTCATAAACGAGATGGGCGTGGCCACCCTACCTTCATACTTGAGTCTTTAGCCAACCGCAAAATATATATACAGTACCAGTCAAATGTTTGGACACACATACTCATACTCACACATACTCATATTTTCTACATTGTAGAATAATATTGTAGATATCAAAACTATGAAATAACACATATGGAATCACGTAGAAACCAAAAAAGTGTTAAACAAATAAAAATATATTTGAGATTTGAGATTGTTTTAAGTAAACACCCTTTGCCTTGATGACAACTTCGCACACTCTTGGCACTCTCTCAGACAGCTTCATAAGGTAGTCACCTGGAATGCATTTCAATTAACAGGTGTGCCTTGTTAAAAGTACATTTGTGGAATTTCTTTCTTTCTTAATGCGTTTGAGCCAATCAGTTGTGTTGTGACAAGGTAGGGGTGGTATACAGAAGATAGCTCTATTTGGTAAATTACCAAGTCCCTATTATGGCAAGAACAGCGCAAGTAAGCAAACAGAGACAACAGTCCATCATTACTTTAAGGCATGAAGGTCAGTCAATGAGGAAAATGTCAATAACTTTTTTAAAGTTTCTTCAAGTGCAGTGGCAAAAACCATCAAGCGCCCAAATTAAACTGGCTCTCATGAGGACCGCCACAGGAAAGGAAGAACCAGAGTTACCTCTGCTGCAGAGGATGAGTTCATTAGAGTTACCAGCCTCAGATTGCAGCCCAAATAAATGCTTCACAGAGTTCAAATAACATCAACTGTTCAGAGGAGAATGCATGAATCAGGCCTTCATGGTCGAATTGCTGCAAAGAAACCACTACTAAAGGACACCAAAAATAAGAAGAGACTTGTTTGGCCCAAGAAACTCTAGCAATGGACATTAGACCGGTGGAAATCTGTCCTTTGGTCTGATGAGTCCAAATTTGAAATGTTTGGATCCAACTGTGTCTTTGTGAGAAGCAGAGTAGGTGAACGGATTATCTATGCATGTGTGGTTCCCACCGTGAAGCATGGAGGAGGAGGTGTGGTGGTGCTTTGCTGGTGACACTGTCAGAGATTTATTTAGAATTCAAGGCACACTTAACCAGCATGGCTACCACAGCATTCTGCAGCGATACACCATCCCATCTTGTCTGCGCTTAGTGGGGATATCATTTATTTTTCAAAAGGACAATGACCCAAAACTCACCTCCAGGCTGTGTAAGGGCTATTTGACCAAGGAGAGTGATGGAGTGCTGCATCAGATGACCTGGCCTCCACAATCACCCAACCTCAACCCAATTGAGATGGTTTGGGATGAGTTGGACCGCAGAGTGAAGGAAAAGCAACCAACAAGTACTCAGCATATGTGAGAACTCCTTCAAGACTGCTGGAAAAGCATTCCAGGTGAAGCTGGGTGAGAGAATGCCAAGAGTGTGCAAAGCTGTCATCAAGGCAAAGGGTTTGAATAATCTCAAATATATTTTGAGTTGTTTAACACTTTTTTGGTTACAACATGATTCCATATGTATTATTCTCAGTTTTGATGTTTTCACTATTATTCTACAATGTAGAAAATAGTAAAAATAAAGAAAAACCCTTAAATGAGTTTGTGTGTCCAAACTTTTGACTGTTACTGTATATTAGAGTTGGCTTTAGGCACTTAAAGTCACAGATCTAGGATCAGTTGACCTCCACATAATGTTAACATGAGCCACTAATATCTTACTTCAGTATTGTCTATAGCAGTTTCTTCATTAAGACTTATATTTGGCCTTAATGTACACTGCTCAAAAAAATAAAGGGAACAATTAAACAACACAATGTAACTCCAAGTCAATCACACTTCTGTGAAATCAAACTGTCCACTTAGGAAGCAACACTGATTGACAATAAATTTCACATGCTGTTGTGCAAATGGAATAGACAACAGGTGGAAATTATAGGCAATTAGCAAGACACCCCCAATAAAGGAGTGGTTCTGCTGGTGGTGACCACAGACCACTTCTCATTTCCTATGCTTCCTGGGTGATGTTTTGTTCACTTTTGAATGCTGGCGGTGCTTTCACTCTAGTGGTAGCATGAGACGGAGTCTACAACCCACACAAGTGGCTCAGGTAGTGCAGCTCATCCAGGATGGCACATCAATGCGAGCTGTGGCAAGGAGGTTTGCTGTGTCTGTCAGCGTAGTGTCCAGAGCATGGAGGCGCTACCAGGAGACAGGCCAGTACATCAGGACAGGAGACGTGGAGGAGGCCGTAGGAGGGCAACAACCCAGCAGCAGGACCGCTACCTCCGCCTTTGTGCAAGGAGGAGTAGGAGGAGCACTGCCAGAGCCCTGCAAAATGACCTCCAGCAGGCCACAAATGTGCATGTGTCTGCTCAAACGGTCAGAAACAGACTCCATGAGGGTGGTATGAGGGCCCGACGTCCACAGGTGGGGGTTGTGCTTACAGCCCAACACCGTGCAGGACGTTTGGCATTTGCCAGAGAACACCAAGATTGGCAAATTTGCCACTGGCGCCCTGTGCTCTTCACAGATGAAAGCAGGTTCACACTGAGCACATGTGACAGACGTGACAGAGTCTGGAGACGCTGTGGAGAACCTTCTGCTGCCTGCAACATCCTCCAGCATGACCGGTTTGGCGGTGGGTCAGTCGGTGTGGGGTGGCATTTCTTTGGGGACAGCCCTCCATGTGCTCGCCAGAGGTAGCCTGACTGCCATTAGATGCCGAGATGAGATCCTCAGACCCCTTGTGAGACCATATGCTGGTGCTGTTGGCCCTGGGTTCCTCCTAATGCAAGACAATGCTAGACCTCATGTGGCTGGAGTGTGTCAGCAGTTCCTGCAAGAGGAAGGCATTGATGCTATGGACTGGCCCGCCCGTTCCCCAGACCTGAATCCAATTGAGCACATCTGGGACATCATGTCTCGCTCCATCCACCAACGCCACGTTGCACCACAGACTGTCCAGGAGTTGGCGGATGCTTTAGTCCAGGTCTGGGTGGAGATCCCTCAGGAGACCATCCGCCACCTCATCAGGAGCATGCCCAGGCGTTGTAGGGAGGTCATACAGGCACGTGGAGGCCACACACACTACTGAGCCTCATTTTGACTTGTTTTAAGGACATTACATCAAAGTTGGATCAGCCTGTATTGTGGTTTTCCACTTTAATTTTGAGTGTGACTCCAAATCCAGACCTCCATGGGTTGATAAATTTGATTTCCATTGACCATTTTTGTGTGATTTTGTTGTCAGCACATTCAACTATGTAAAGAAAAAAGTATTTAATAAGAATATTTCATTCATTCAGATCTAGGATGTGTTATTTTAGTGTTCCCTTTATTTTTTTGAGCAGTGTATATGACTTTGTGGTTGTGGGAGGGGGGGATTTCAACTGCTGGCTGGAATTCTCACTCAACTGTACCACTAATATGAACCTGTTCTACAGACTCTTGTAGACTACTATGCACTGAAAAACAGTTAATATGTTACAAATCAAAGCTTAACATTGAAATTTGTGATTTCAAATGATTAAGTTAAATTCAGATAGGCATGTTATGTGCTCTCTAACACAAACATAAAATGTGTTGTTGCTGTAGACCTTTTAACAGATCTAGGAGCAGTTGACCACAGAATGTTAACATTAGCCACTAATATCTGACTTCAGTACTGTCTATAGCTGTTTGTTCATTAATACTTATATGTGGCCTTAATATACAGCATTTGACCTGGTAAAGGAGAGGGGGATGGGAGCAGAGAAGGGGGTGGGAGGCTGCTCAATGATTGGCTGTAGTGTAGGGCGTGTCATACAATGTATCAAAATTTCAACTGCTGGCTGGAATTCTCACTCAACTGTACCACTAATATGAACCTGTTCTACAGACTCTTGTAGACTACTATGCACTGAAAAACAGTTAATATGTTACAAATCAAAGCTTAACATTGAAATATGGGATTTCAAATGATTAAGTTAAATTCAGATAGGCATGTTATGTGCTCTCTAACACAAACATAAAATGTGTTGTTGCTGTAGACCTTTTAACAGATCTAGTTGACCTCCACAGAATGTGCACATTAGCCACTAATATCTGACTTCAGTATAGTTTATAGAGGTGTATCTGTCTGTCTGTGTCTTTCAGTTTCTATTTAGACTACATCAAATATGAAGAAGCTGTGCAGCCACACCATGTTCAACATGTTACCTAATTAGCTAGCTAGCTGACAATCTGGTTGACCTGTAGCATATAAACATTTGTTGGCACAGAAAGAAAGGGGATATGAAAAATGATTGATCAAATTCCTCCTGACACTATCTGACTGGGTTAATAACTTAATATTAAGTTAATATGGACCCATTGTCTTAGACTTGAACTCTTGGACCAAACAGTGGGACTCTGATTTCAGCCATAGGGACTTGTGACTCGACTCCTGACTCCAACATTGGTGACTTTGACTCAACTCAGAGTAGCCATAGGGTCTTGTGAATTGACTCGGACTTATGCTTTTGTGACTCAACTACAACACTGCTGCCATTACATGGCTACTACTACTGCTTCAACTACCAATTCTAGCAAGTTGTACCCCAGGTTGGGTACACTTTTCTGCTGCTCCCTCAAAAACATTAAGCAGACATTTTGATTATACCTCCCTCCCCATAACTCTCTGTTGGGGTGAAGCTTTCAACAAATATACGCAGCAAGAGGATTACAACAGCTAACACAGGAAGCTGAAATCCTGGGGTCTGCCTTATGTTCCCTCAGTTCTACCCCAGTTTTAAAATGTGCTTTTCATCCATGACCAGGCCATGTTTCGGCCATTTTGCGCGCTAGGCAAGTCTGCAATAGACCTTCTACCCGGAAAAGAAATAGGCCTATAGTGTACAATGTTGGCCTATAATGTCCTTTTATAACTAGGCCTAACATTTGATAGCCTAAAACATGCAGTTGCATTGGCTTTATTAACCCAGTCCGGATTCCTGACAAAGGCTTATAGGGACTTGTCCTTTAAGATATGAACATCAGCTACCCATCAGCTACCCAATGTTATTATGAGTTTTCTTGAGGCTTTTTGCAAAGAGATCAATGCTGATGTAAAGGCCTACGTCTTCACAGCAGTACAAACCTGAAATCACGTATTATCATGACATTTTATTCCACATTGTGAAACCAGGGATCTAGTGGAAGATAAATGCAAATATGATTAAAAAAAGGCCTGTTATAAGAGAGAAAGAGAGATTGCGGGAGTAGCTGAGTGCCTATAGTGAGAGATGGCTGTTAATATCAGTAGGCTGTTTGAGTGGTCTGTGGGCAGGTAATTAATCTGATTGCTGATGGGTTAGGTTGCTAGATCGAATATTAACCTGCCATAAGCTACTTTTGTGTCAGCAAGTCTCCCCAGTTAAAAATGTACATATCCACCACTCCATCTCTCATGTACAGACCATTCAAGTAGCTGCACTTAACACCTCACTGATACTGATTGTGTAAGCTACAAACCCAAATTGTCTAAGGAAATGTGGCTAACAGTAATAACATTGCAGACATATTCAGAAATCTGGGCTGATGGAATCATTGTTATGCATATCTACTGGCCATAATTTCCGCTTGAGACCCTGCCCCTCCCCCACTGCAAAGTGCACAAAAGTACCAAACTATCAAAGGTTTTATAGGTCAACAGTCCCCCCCCCCTCCCCCTGACCTTTGTATATTATTTATATATACTTGTGTTCCCAAATGTACTTCCTGTATTGATTTGTTGTTAATAAAAATATAATAATAATAAAAGATACAGAGTTCCCCCTCCCCCATGTTGCAGCATAAATCTCTGCCCAAGGTTGCCATGTACACTATTTTGTGGTTTATTGATGTACTTTTAAAACTTTGCGGCAGGTGAAAGATTTTGGTCGCTAGGTGGAAGTTGTTATACTACTTCTATATTGCAACGTTACCAACATGGCATTTTTTAAAAATCATTATTTTCCCTGTATTCTGCTAAAATTGTGCTAGTGAAGGTGGGTTTTGAAGTCTGGTTTGCGCAGACTCCTAGAAATTTGAAGTTGACCTGGCAAGCCTGTCCCTGCCTGAGCGTGATCACCACTGAAGTAGCTGTGCAGCACGTGTTTTAAGGAAGAGGAGGATGGTTGCAGATGTTTGCATTCATGCAAGAAGGTAAGCTATTAACTAAACTGTTAACCAATATTTTAGCTAAAATTGTATTTGGTGTATTGACAAGCAATGCATGTTCTCGTTGTCTTTATTTTTAATGAATTAATGTCAGTCATGTATGTCTTTCGGTGGAATCCAACATGCATTGATGATGTCTGAAAGCCGCATTGTGTCAGATATACTGCGTCATGACAGATTGAAATTGGCAGGTTTATCCAAACAATTCATTAATGTGCAATTGTTACTTTGCATGTTTCTACCTTATAGGTATTTGTGGCTTGCTAACGGTTAGCATGCTACCCATGCTAGTTAAAAAAAAAAGAAGGTAGCTATGGTTGCAAGCTAGCTAATAAGTTTAGCATAATTGGTAAACGTGTCTTTGATTCAGAATACATGATTGTGGTTAACAATGTTGCATGTATTGGAAGATAATATTGCTATAGTGTAACAAGCTAGCAAGAAAAGCCAGTTCCTTTTCATCATTTTTGTCAAGTTATAAGCCTGTATGTGTGTTAAAATATTTAAACCCCCTCATTAAATTCATGTATTGAAGTTGCGCCCGTTTTTTATAGCACTTTCTTACCCAAATACCGTTTTTTACATTGAAATAATTCAGATGAAAATAAGAAATATGTTAAACTAATTAAGAAATAAGTGACCAGATTTTTTTTATTGAAAACCATGGACATTATTTTGGGTGGGGGGAGGGGCGTGGTGCGGTTCCTCGTTCTTCTTTTTTTTGCACATAAAAGAGTGAAACACCACAACAAGAATAAGGGTTGTGGAAAGTGTCAATTTTGGTAGGACTGTGACAATTCACTGTCTTGAAAAATACATACATACAATACATACATATATTGGCAGATTCTTTAACCAAATCCCTATTTCTTACACACATTTTTTAAGATCGAAAACATAATGGAAGATAAGAGTCCAGGAACCTACAAAGTAACCAATGCGGTATGTTTTCTGATTTGCCTAGTATTTAGAGTACGCTTGCCTTGCTTTAGCCAAACCACTCATACTGATTCTCTTTTAGTCCATCCATAAAAGAACATTCAGCTTTAGTTGCATGCAGGAACTTGCATAATGTGCTTATTTTATGCTTATACTTGCTTTTTTACCTTGAAAGTAGTTTTAAAAAACAGAAATGGTAATAGATGTTTGTTGGACCTCTTAGTCAATGATAACAGTCATTGGTGTCCCCCAGCCCATCCCCTGTTGTGTGCCGAGCAATCTTGTCATTCTATTAAGTCTCAACTATTCTTTTTGTCTTCCTTTACAAAGGCACTGCAGAGGCTAAGAAGGCGCATGTAAAATCTAAAGAAGCATAGTTCAACTTCAACCAGATTTGAAAAGGAAAAGAAAAGATAAATCCCGAAGCGCAGGTTTGTCAGTTGTTTAGAATGAGGATACTGGGGATGGTTGAATCGTTATCATATCCTATTGCCTAATTTGCACATGACTATCATTTTATTGTATCCTTAGATGTCAGACACCGAGGCTGCCAGTACCTCTGAGGCGGACAGTACTTCTGGGTCGATAGTCAATGTGTTGGATGATGCACCACCGTTGATCAGAACAGACAGTATATACGTAAGTTAAAGTGTCATTCAACACCAGCTTACAGTATGTAAGTTCTTGTGAATCAGCTTTGTAAATCAAAGATGGGCAAGTCTGCACTTTCATCCCATATTCATAGTATTATGACATAAACAAGTAGAGGAGCACAGTCGTAACTAATCAAAATGTGCCGGTGTCCAAATACTTTGTCATCTGTCTAGTTATCCAATATAATTTTTTTCTTCAATACAGTTGACCAAAGCTATGCTTGGATACAAGACTGATGACTCAATAACCAGCATTGGCAACAGTGTAGATGGTTATGTCCCAGGATCATCAGAGAAGGGCAATTTTTATGAAGAAAATCTGACAGGTATGTCTATACTTTACATACTAATGGACCTATTCTTAATTACAATGTCCTGTTTGAAAATGACATGTTTTCCACTGATGTTTTCCAGGAGAGATGTCAGTGATTCGGGCCAAAAAGTCAATGACCAAGGGATTGGGGCAAAAGAGAGACTCACACGGTAAGCATGTTTCCTGCTGCCTTCAGTCAGTGCAAGTCTGATGGCCTTGAGATAGAAGCTGTTTTTCAGTCCCAGCTTTGATGCACCTGTACTGACCTCGCCTTCTGGATGATAGTGGGGTGAACAGGCAGTGGCTCGGGTGGTTGTTGTCCTTGATTGTCTTTTTGGCCTTTCTGTGACATCGGGTGGTGTAGTTGTCCATGAGGGCAGGTAGTTTGCCCCCGGTGATGCGTTGTGCAGACCTCACTACCCTCAGGAGTGCCTTACGGTGTGGGCGGAACAGTTGCCGTACCATGCGGTGATACAGCCCGACAAGATGCTCTCGATTGTGCATCTGTAAAAGTTTGTGAGTGTTTTTGGTAACAAGCCAAATTTCTTCAGCCTCCTGAGGTTGTTTTGTTGATGTTGAGTGTGAGGTTATTTTCCTGACACCACACTCCGAGGGCCGTCACCTCCTCCCTGTAGGCCGTCTCGTTGTTGTTGGTAATCAAGCCTACCACTGTAGTGTCGTCTGCAAACTTGACGATTGAGTTGGAGGAGTGCATGGCCACGCAGTCGTGGGTGAACAGGGAGTACAGGAGAGAGCTGAGAACGGCCCCAGTGTTGAGGATCAGCGGGGTGGAGATGTTTATACCTACCCTCACCACCTGGGGGCGGCCCGTCAGGAAGTCGAGGTCCCAGTTGCACAGGGCGGTGGGTCTCGAGCTTAATGACGAGTTTGGAGGGTACTATGGTGTTAAATGCTGAGCTGTAATCGATGAACAACATTCTTACATAGGTATTCCTCTTGTCCAGATGGGTTAGGGCAGTGTGATTGCGATTGCGTTGTCTGTGGACCTATTGGTGCGGTAAGCAAATTCGAGTGGGTCTAGGTGTCAGGTAGGGTGGAGGTGATATGATCCTTGACTAGTCTCTCAAAGCACTTCATGATGACGGAGGTGAGTGCTACTGGGTGCTAGTCATTTAGCTCAGTTACCTTAGCTTTCTTGGGAACATGAACAATGGTGTCCTTCTTGAAGCATGTGGGCACAGCAGGCTGGGATAAGGATTGATTGAATATGTCTGTAAACACACCAGCCAGCTGGTCTGCGCATGCTCTGAGGGCGCGGCTAGGAATGCCGTCTGGGCCAGCAGCCTTGTGAGTGTTAACACGTTTAAATGTTTTACTCACGTTGGCTGCAGTGAAGGAGAGCCCGCATGTTTTGGTAGCGGGCCGTGTCAGTGGTACTGTATTGTCCTCAAAGCAAGCAAAGAAGTTGTTTAGTTTGTCTGGGAGCAAGACATCGGTGTCCGCAACGGGGCTGGTTTTCTTTTTGTAATCCGTGATTGACTGTAGACCCTGCCACATACGTCTTGTGTCTGAGCCGTTGAATTGCGATTCTACTTTGTCTCTATACTGACGCTTAGCTTGTTTGATTGCCTTGCCTAGGGAATAGCTACATTGTTTGTGTTCGGTCATGTTTCCGGTCGCCTTGCCATGATTAAAAGCAGTGGTTCGCCCTTTCAAGTTTTGCGCGAATGCTGCCATCAATCCACGGTTTCTGGTTGGGGAAGGTTTTAATAGTCACCGTGGGTACAACATCACTGATGCACTTTCAAATAAACTCGATCCCAGTCCACGTGACCGAAGCAATCTTGAAACGTGGAATCAGATTGGTCGGACCAGCGTTGAACAGACCTGAGCACAGGCGTTTCCTGTTTTAGTTTCTGTCTATAGGCTGGGAGCAACAAAATGGAGTCGTGGTCAGATTTGCGAAAGGAGGGCGAGGGAGGGCTTTGTATACGTCGCAGAAGTTAGAGTAGCAATGAACCAGAATCATGCCTGCCCGGGTCACGCATTCCATATGCTGATAAAATTTAGGGAGCTTGTTTTCAGATTAGCCTCGCTAAAATCCCCATCTACAATAAAAGCAGCCTCAGGATATGTGGTTTCCATTTTACATAGAGTCCAATGAAGTTCTTTCAGGGCCGTTGAGGTATCTTCTTGGGGGGGATATACACGGCTGTGATTATAATCGAAGAGATTTCTCTAGGTAGATAATGCGGCCGGCATTTGTGAGGATTTCTAGGTCAGGTGAGTAAAAGGACTTGAGTTTCCTGTATGTTGTTATGATCACACCCCGAATTGTTAATCATAAGGCATACACCCCCGCCCTTCTTCTTACCAGAGAGATGTTTGTTTCTGAGATTTGTGAAGAAACCGGGTGACTCTACGTACTCTGATAACGTATCCCAAGTGAGCCATGTTTCCGTGAAATAGAGAATGTTACTATCTCTGATGTCTCTCTGGAAGGCAACCCTTGCTCGAATTTCGTCTACCTTGATGTCAAGAGATTGGACATTGGCGAGTAGTATACTCGTGAGATGTGGGCGATGTGCCCGTCTACAGAGCCTGACCAGAAGACCGCGCCATCTGCCATCTGTGGCGCCGTTGTTTTGGGTCACCTACAGGGATCTGATGCATTGCCCTGGGTGGTAGTCGAAACAGAGCATCCGCTTTGGGAAAGTCATATTCCTGGACTTAATGTTGGTAGTTGACGTTGCTCTTATATCCAGTAGTTCTTCCCGGCTGTATGTAATAAAACTTAAGATTTCCTGGGGTATCAATGTAAGAAATAACACATTAAAAAACAAAATACTGCATAGTTTCCTAAGAACGCGATGCGAGGCGACCATCTCTGTCGGTGCCATAAGTATTCTGGCCGTACTGTGCTGGTCCAGATCTGTTCTGTCTTCATCAGTTAGTGTATTTCCAACCATGCCAGCACAGAACGGTTCAGTTTGGATTGTACAGTGGTGTGAAAAAGGTTAGGATGGAGTCTGCCTTCATTTCAGCATGGTATTGTGCTTTCCCCTCTCAATACATGGCTGTATCTGTAGGGTTTTGGTGGCTGTAGCCGTCCCTCTCATACCATATTCAATAGGCTTGAATGGCACAGCTGTTATAAACCTGCATTTTGAGTTTTTCCAACAGTTATCGCTTATGGATTGGTTGATAGGTTGGATTGGGTGAAACTGACATGATTTCCACTGATGTTTTCCAGGAGAGATGTCAGCGATTCGGGCCAAATAGCCAATGACCAAGGGAAAGCTGGAACAAGAGACGTTCACACGGTAAACATGTTTCCTGCTATCTTCAGTCAGTGCATTTTCACTCTGGGAATAATGCTGACTCTAATTGGTTGTGCATTGATTTAACTTGCTGCAATTTGATTTTGTTTTTATTGTCTTTTACAAAATGTTATGTTTGAATAAATGGATGCAGCGGCCACTGATAGTTCATCAGAGAATGACTCTGAGAGAGAGGAGTCGTCTGAAGAATCCTATGAAGAAAATCTGACCGGTATGCCTATACCTTACATGGACGTATTCTTAATTACAATGTCCTTTTCGACATGTTTTCCACTGATGTTTTCCAGGAGAGATGTCAGCTATTCAGGCCAAACAGCCAATGGCCAAGGGAAAGCTGGGACAAAGGAGAGGCTCACACAGTAAGCATGTTTCCTGCTGCCTTCAGTCAGTGCGTTTTGACTCTGTAGTGTCAGCTTTTATTTATTTATTTTATTTTTATTTCACCTTTATTTAACCAGGTAGGCAAATTGAGAACACGTTCTCATTTACAATTGCGACCTGGTACTGTGCTAGTCCAGATCAATCCTGTTTTCATCAGTTAGTGTATTTCCAACCATGCCAGCACAGAACGGTTCAGTTTGGATTGGACACAAGTCAAGACGTTAGATCTGAACTAGTGTGTCAGAAGGATTACCACACTTTACATTGTTTTTCCTGGGTGAGGGAACTTAATTTAATAAGTATTGCTTTTATTAGAAGGATTACATTGCAAACCTTTTGATGGGCTTAGATTCCATACAGATTGACTCTGCCTTGATGTCAGCATTGCACATTCTTCTCTCACATCCTTATCTATGTAGTTATTTAGTTGGAATTGTTAGTTTAACCTCAACACTCTCTGCAGATACAGCTGCAACCTGGTAGAGTTAATACAGAGATGAACACATACTGTATTGTACTCAACCTTTATTTAATGTAGTCATTCATAATGTCATCTCTTTCCAAAGGTGCCAAAGGAACAAAAAGGTTTTGGTCGACAATAGAGGTGGATGCAGTTGAAGATTCCTTGATGAATTTTATCCGAATGGGAAAAACGCCTGGAAAACAAGACTGTGAGAAATGCATTGCTGCTTCTGGCCAAGCGCTAGTAAACAGGGACAGGAGAGCAGTAAAGTTCTATGTACACAACAGAATAGTTGCAGATCAGAGAAAATAAGTGTAAATAAGCTTCTATCTTGGTGTACATCTGAGGATTTAATGGGACTTACTTGACTTAAGCTCATAGGCAGTTGATGAATGTCCTCCATCTCACTCTGTTTGGGGGAAGTTTTCCCAGGTGGGTGGTTCACTTTTGGAGTGACTAAGGTCTCAAGAATACAAAGCCTGCTGACTTTGAATGTTACAGAAAAATAAAATACATTTTTCTAAACTATTAATCTGTTACTTGGATATAATGACTCCATTACTGAAATGGTTGTTCCAGTTTAAATACTTTACAGTAGAACTACACTACAGTAGAACTACACTACAGTAGAACTACACTACAGCCGTTGAGTTGCCATCCGTGTTGCATCATTGTGGCATTCTACATGCAATATTTTCAGTCATAAAATAGAATGAATGCATCTAATATCGATGTAATAAATGTATCACTAGTCACTTAAACAATGCCACTCTATATAATGTTTACATAGCCTACATTACTCATCTCATATGTATATACTGTACGCTATACCATCTACTGCATCTTGCCTATGCCGTTCGGCCATCACTCATTCATATATTTATATGCACATATTCGTATTCATTCCTTTACACTTGTGTGTAAAAGGTAGTTGTTGTGAAATTGTTACATTACTTGTTAGATATTACTGCACTGTCGGGAACTAGAAGCACAAGCAATGCGCTACACTCGCATTAACGTCTGCTAACCATGTGTATTTGACCTATTTGATTTGATTTGATTTGCAAT